>NW_027617923.1:0-91944 GCF_964187855.1 Myxine glutinosa | reverse complement strand
CAACACAAGTGCGAAAAGTTGTTTTTCAACACTAACACAAGTGCAAAAAGTGTTTTTTCCACACTAATACAAGTGCAAAAGTGGTTTCCTGCACCAACACAAGTGCGAAAAGTGGTTTTTCAACACTAACACCAGTGCGAAAAGTGGTTTCCTGCACCAACACAAGTGCGAAAAGTGGTTTTTCAACACTAATGCAAGTGCAAAAGTGGTTTTTCAACACTATCACAAGTGCAAAAAGTGGATTTTCAACACTATCACAAGTGCAAAAAGTGGTTTTTCAACACTTACACAAGTGCGAAAAGTGGTTTTTCAACACTATCACAAGTGCAAAAAGTGGATTTTCAACACGATCACAAGTGCAAAAAGTGTTTTTTCCACACTAATACAAGTGCAAAAGTGGTTTCCTGCACCAACACAAGTGCGAAAAGTGGTTCTTCAACACTAACACAAGTGCGAAAAGTGGTTTTTCAACACTATCACAAGTGCAAAAAGTGGATTTTCAACACTATCACAAGTGCAAAAAGTGTTTTTTCCACACTAATACAAGTGCAAAAGTGGTTTCCTGCACCAACACAAGTGCGAAAAGTGGTTTTTCAACACTAACACAAGTGCGAAAAGTGGTTTTTCAACACTAACACAAGTGCGAAAAGTGGTTTTTCAACACTATCACAAGTGCAAAAAGTGTTTTTTCCACACTAATACAAGTGCAAAAGTGGTTTCCTGCACCAACACAAGTGCGAAAAGTGGTTTTTCAACACTAACACAAATGCGAAAAGTGGTTTTTCAACACTATCACAAGTGCGAAAAGTGGTTTTTCAACACTAACACAAGTGCGAAAAGTGGTTTTTCAACACTATCACAAGTGCAAAAAGTATTTTTTCCACACTAATACAAGTGCAAAAGTGGTGTTTCAACACTAACACAAGTGCGAAAAGTGGTTTTTCAACACTATCACAAGTGCAAAAAGTGGATTTTCAACACTATCACAAGTGCAAAAAGTGTTTTTTCCACACCAGTACAAGTGCAAAAGTGGTTTCCTGCACCAACACAAGTGCGAAAAGTGGTTTTTCCACACTAATACAAGTGCAAAAGTGGTTTTTCAACACTATCACAAGTGCAAAAAGTGGATTTTCAACACTATCACAAGTGCAAAAAGTGTTTTGTCCACACTAATACAAGTGCAAAAGTGGTTTCCTGCACCAACACAAGTGCGAAAAGTTGTTTTTCAACACTAACACAAGTCGAAAAGTGGTTTTTCAACACTATCACAAGTGCAAAAAGTGTTTTTTCCACACTAATACAAGTGCAAAAGTGGTTTCCTGCACCAACACAAGTGCGAAAAGTGGTTTTTCAACACTAACCCAAGTGCGAAAAGTGGTTTTTCAACACTATCACAAGTGCAAAAAGTGTTTTTCCACACTAATACAAGTGCAAAAGTGGTTTCCTGCACCAACACAAGTGCGAAAAGTGGTTTTTCCACACTAATACAAGTGCAAAAGTGGTTTTTCAACACTATCACAAGTGCAAAAAGTGGATTTTCAACACTATCACAAGTGCAAAAAGTGTTTTTTCCACACTAATACAAGTGCAAAAGTGGTTTCCTGCACCAACACAAGTGCGAAAAGTTGTTTTTCAACACTAACACAAGTGCGAAAAGTGGTTTTTCAACACTATCACAAGTGCAAAAAGTGTTTTTTCCACACTAATACAAGTGCAAAAGTGGTTTCCTGCACCAACACAAGTGCGAAAAGTGGTTTTTCAACACTAACACAAGTGGCGAAAAGTGGTTTTTCAACACTAACACAAGTGCGAAAAGTGTTTTTTTCCACACTAATACAAGTGCAAAAGTGGTTTCCTGCACCAACATAAGTGCGAAAAGTGGTTTTTCAACACTAACACAAGTGCGAAAAGTGGGTTTTTCAACACTATCCCAAGTGCAAAAAGTGTTTTTTCCACACTAATACAAGTGCAAAAAGTGTTTTTTCCACACTAATACAAGTGCAAAAGTGGTTTTTCAACACTATCACAAGTGCAAAAAGTGGATTTTCAACACCATCACAAGTGCAAAAAGTTGTTTTTCCACACTAATACAAGTGCAAAAGTGGTTTCCTGCACCAACACAAGTGCGAAAAGTGGTTTTTCAACACTAACACCAGTGCAAAAAGTGGTTTCCTGCACCAACACAAGTGTGAAAAGTGGTTTTTTCAACACTAATACAAGTGCAAAAGTGGTTTTCTGCACCAACACAAGTGCGAAAAGTGGGTTTTTCAACACTAACACAAGTGCGAAAAGTGGTTTTTCAACACTATCCCAAGTGCAAAAAGTGGTTTTTTCCACACTAATACAAGTGCAAAAAGTGTTTTTTCCACACTAATACAAGTGCAAAAGTGGTTTCCTGCACCAATACAAGTGCAAAAGTGGTTTTTCAACACTATCACAAGTGCAAAAAGTGTTTTTTCCACACTAATACAGGTGCAAAAGTGGTTTTTCAACACTATCACAAGTGCAAAAAGTGTCTTTCCCCACTAATACAAGTGCAAAAGTGGTTTTCTGCACCAACACAAGTGCGAAAATTGGTTTTTCAACACTAACACAAGTGCGAAAAGTGGTTTTTCAACACTATCCCAAGTGCAAAAAGTGTTTTTTCCACACTAATACAAGTGCAAAAAGTGTTTTTTCCACACTAATACAAGTGCAAAAGTGGTTTCCTGCACCAACACAAGTGCGAAAAGTGTTTTCCAACACTAACACAAGTGCGAAAAGTGTTTTTCAACACTAACACAAGTGCGAAAAGTGGTTTTTCAACACTATCACAAGTGCAAAAAGTGTTTTTTCCACACTAATACAAGTGCAAAAGTGGTTTTCTGCACCAACACAAGTGCGAAAAGTTGTTTTTCAACACTAACACAAGTGCAAAAAGTGTTTTTTCCACACTAATACAAGTGCAAAAGTGGTTTCCTGCACCAACACAAGTGCGAAAAGTGGTTTTTCAACACTAACACCAGTGCGAAAAGTGGTTTCCTGCACCAACACAAGTGCGAAAAGTGGTTTTTCAACACTAATGCAAGTGCAAAAGTGGTTTTTCAACACTATCACAAGTGCAAAAAGTGGATTTTCAACACTATCACAAGTGCAAAAAGTGGTTTTTCAACACTTACACAAGTGCGAAAAGTGGTTTTCAACACTATCACAAGTGCAAAAAGTGGATTTTCAACACGATCACAAGTGCAAAAAGTGTTTTTTCCACACTAATACAAGTGCAAAAGTGGTTTCCTGCACCAACACAAGTGCGAAAAGTGGTTCTTCAACACTAACACAAGTGCGAAAAGTGGTTTTCAACACTATCACAAGTGCAAAAAGTGGATTTTCAACACTATCACAAGTGCAAAAAGTGTTTTTTCCACACTAATACAAGTGCAAAAGTGGTTTCCTGCACCAACACAAGTGCGAAAAGTGGTTTTTCAACACTAACACAAGTGCGAAAAGTGGTTTTTCAACACTAACACAAGTGCGAAAAGTGGTTTTTCAACACTATCACAAGTGCAAAAAGTGTTTTTTCCACACTAATACAAGTGCAAAAGTGGTTTCCTGCACCAACACAAGTGCGAAAAGTGGTTTTTCAACACTAACACAAATGCGAAAAGTGGTTTTTCAACACTATCACAAGTGCGAAAAGTGTTTTTCAACACTAACACAAGTGCGAAAAGTGGTTTTTCAAACACTATCACAAGTGCAAAAAGTATTTTTTCCACACTAATACAAGTGCAAAAGTGGTTTCCTGCACCAACACAAGTGCGAAAAGTGGTTTTTCCACACTAATACAAGTGCAAAAGTGGTTTTTCAACACTATCACAAGTGCAAAAAGTGGATTTTCAACACTATCACAAGTGCAAAAGTGTTTTGTCCACACTAATACAAGTGCAAAAGTGGTTTCCTGCACCAACACAAGTGCGAAAAGTTGTTTTTCAACACTAACACAAGTCGAAAAGTGGTTTTTCAACACTATCACAAGTGCAAAAGTGTTTTTTCCACACTAATACAAGTGCAAAAGTGGTTTCCTGCACCAACACAAGTGCGAAAAGTGGTTTTTCAACACTAACCCAAGTGCGAAAAGTGGTTTTTCAACACTATCACAAGTGCAAAAAGTGTTTTTCCACACTAATACAAGTGCAAAAGTGGTTTCCTGCACCAACACAAGTGCGAAAAGTGGTTTTTCCACACTAATACAAGTGCAAAAGTGGTTTTTCAACACTATCACAAGTGCAAAAAGTGGATTTTCAACACTATCACAAGTGCAAAAAGTGTTTTTTCCACACTAATACAAGTGCAAAAGTGGTTTCCTGCACCAACACAAGTGCGAAAAGTTGTTTTTCAACACTAACACAAGTGCGAAAAGTGGTTTTTCAACACTATCACAAGTGCAAAAAGTGTTTTTTCCACACTAATACAAGTGCAAAAGTGGTTTCCTGCACCAACACAAGTGCGAAAAGTGGTTTTTCAACACTAACACAAGTGCGAAAAGTGGTTTTTCAACACTAACACAAGTGCGAAAAGTGTTTTTTCCACACTAATACAAGTGCAAAAGTGGTTTCCTGCACCAACATAAGTGCGAAAAGTGGTTTTTCAACACTAACACAAGTGCGAAAAGTGGTTTTTCAACACTATCCCAAGTGCAAAAAGTGTTTTTTCCACACTAATACAAGTGCAAAAAGTGTTTTTTCCACACTAATACAAGTGCAAGTGGTTTCCTGCACCAACACAAGTGCGAAAAGTGGTTTTTCAACACTAACACAAGTGCGAAAAGTGTTTTTCAACACTAACACAAGTGCGAAAAGTGGTTTTTCAACACTATCACAAGTGCAAAAAGTGTTTTTTCCACACTAATACAGGTGCAAAAGTGGTTTTCTGCACCAACACAAGTGCGAAAAGTTGTTTTTCAACACTAACACAAGTGCAAAAAGTGTTTTTTCCACACTAATACAAGTGCAAAAGTGGTTTCCTGCACCAACACAAGTGCGAAAAGTAGTTTTTCAACACTAACACCAGTGCGAAAAGTGGTTTCCTGCACCAACACAAGTGCGAAAAGTGGTTTTTCAACACTAATACAAGTGCAAAAGTGGTTTCCTGCACCAACACAAGTGCGAAAAGTGGTTTTTCAACACTAATACAAGTGCAAAAGTGGTTTTTCAACACTATCACAAGTGCAAAAAGTGGATTTTCAACACTATCACAAGTGCAAAAAGTGGTTTTTCAACACTTACACAAGTGCGAAAAGTGGTTTTTCAACACTATCACAAGTGCAAAAAGTGGATTTTCAACACGATCACAAGTGCAAAAAGTGTTTTTTCCACACTAATACAAGTGCAAAAGTGGTTTCCTGCACCAACACAAGTGCGAAAAGTGGTTTTTCAACACTAACACAAGTGCGAAAAGTGGTTTTTCAACACTAACACAAGTGCGAAAAGTGGTTTTTCAACACTATCACAAGTGCAAAAAGTGTTTTTTCCACACTAATACAAGTGCAAAAGTGGTTTCCTGCACCAACACAAGTGCGAAAAGTGGTTTTTCAACACTAACACAAGTGCGAAAAGTGGTTTTTCAACACTAACACAAGTGCGAAAAGTGGTTTTTCAACACTATCACAAGTGCAAAAAGTGTTTTTTCCACACTAATACAAGTGCAAAAGTGGTGTTTCAACACTAACACAAGTGCGAAAAGTGGTTTTTCAACACTATCACAAGTGCAAAAAGTGGATTTTCAACACTATCACAAGTGCAAAAAGTGTTTTTTCCACACTAATACAAGTGCAAAAGTGGTTTCCTGCACCAACACAAGTGCGAAAAGTGGTTTTTCCACACTAATACAAGTGCAAAAGTGGTTTTTCAACACTATCACAAGTGCAAAAAGTGGATTTTCAACACCATCACAAGTGCAAAAAGTTGTTTTCCCACACTAATACAAGTGCAAAAGTGGTTTCCTGCACCAACACAAGTGCGAAAAGTGGTTTTTCAACACTAACACCAGTGCAAAAAGTGGTTTCCTGCACCAACACAAGTGTGAAAAGTGGTTTTTCAACACTAATACAAGTGCAAAAGTGGTTTTCTGCACCAACACAAGTGCGAAAAGTGGTTTTTCAACACTAACACAAGTGCGAAAAGTGGTTTTTCAACACTATCCCAAGTGCAAAAAGTGTTTTTTCCACACTAATACAAGTGCAAAAAGTGTTTTTTCCACACTAAGACAAGTGCAAAAGTGGTTTCCTGCACCAATACAAGTGCAAAAGTGGTTTTTCAACACTATCACAAGTGCAAAAAGTGTTTTTTCCACACTAATACAAGTGCAAAAGTGGTTTTCTGCACCAACACAAGTGCGAAAAGTGGTTTTTCAACACTAACACAAGTGCGAAAAGTGGTTTTTCAACACTATCCCAAGTGCAAAAAGTGTTTTTTCCACACTAATACAGGTGCAAAAGTGGTTTTTCAACACTATCACAAGTGCAAAAAGTGTTTTTCCACACTTATACAAGTGCAAAAGTGGTTTTCTGCACCAACACAAGTGCGAAAAGTGGTTTTTCAACACTAACACAAGTGCGAAAAGTGGTTTTTCAACACTATCACAAGTGCAAAAAGTGTTTTTTCCACACTAATACAAGTGCAAAAGTGGTTTCCTGCACCAACACAAGTGCGAAAAGTGGTTTTTCAACACTAACCCAAGTGCGAAAAGTGGTTTTTCAACACTATCACAAGTGCAAAAAGTGTTTTTCCACACTAATACAAGTGCAAAAGTGGTTTCCTGCACCAACACAAGTGCGAAAAGTGGTTTTTCCACACTAATACAAGTGCAAAAGTGGTTTTTCAACACTATCACAAGTGCAAAATGTGGATTTTCAACACTATCACAAGTGCAAAAAGTGTTTTTTCCACACTAATACAAGTGCAAAAGTGGTTTCCTGCACCAACACAAGTGCGAAAAGTTGGTTTTCAACACTAACACAAGTGCGAAAAGTGGTTTTTCAACACTATCACAAGTGCAAAAAGTGTTTTTTCCACACTAATACAAGTGCAAAAGTGGTTTCCTGCACCAACACAAGTGCGAAAAGTGGTTTTTCAACACTAACACAAGTGCGAAAAGTGGTTTTTCAACACTAACACAAGTGCGAAAAGTGTTTTTTCCACACTAATACAAGTGCAAAAGTGGTTTCCTGCACCAACATAAGTGCGAAAAGTGGTTTTTCAACACTAACACAAGTGCGAAAAGTGGTTTTTCAACACTATCCCAAGTGCAAAAAGTGTTTTTTCCACACTAATACAAGTGCAAAAAGTGTTTTTTCCACACTAATACAAGTGCAAGTGGGTTCCTGCACCAACACAAGTGCGAAAAGTGGTTTTTCAACACTAACACAAGTGCGAAAAGTGTTTTTCAACACTAACACAAGTGCGAAAAGTGGTTTTTCAACACTATCACAAGTGCAAAAAGTGTTTTTTCCACACTAATACAGGTGCAAAAGTGGTTTTCTGCACCAACACAAGTGCGAAAAGTTGTTTTTCAACACTAACACAAGTGCAAAAAGTGTTTTTTCCACACTAATACAAGTGCAAAAGTGGTTTCCTGCACCAACACAAGTGCGAAAAGTAGTTTTTCAACACTAACACCAGTGCGAAAAGTGGTTTCCTGCACCAACACAAGTGCGAAAAGTGGTTTTTCAACACTAATACAAGTGCAAAAGTGGTTTCCTGCACCAACACAAGTGCGAAAAGTGGTTTTTCAACACTAATACAAGTGCAAAAGTGGTTTTTCAACACTATCACAAGTGCAAAAAGTGGATTTTCAACACTATCACAAGTGCAAAAAGTGGTTTTTCAACACTTACACAAGTGCGAAAAGTGGTTTTTCAACACTATCACAAGTGCAAAAAGTGGATTTTCAACACGATCACAAGTGCAAAAAGTGTTTTTTCCACACTAATACAAGTGCAAAAGTGGTTTCCTGCACCAACACAAGTGCGAAAAGTGGTTTTTCAACACTAACACAAGTGCGAAAAGTGGTTTTTCAACACTAACACAAGTGCGAAAAGTGGTTTTTCAACACTATCACAAGTGCAAAAAGTGTTTTTTCCACACTAATACAAGTGCAAAAGTGGTTTCCTGCACCAACACAAGTGCGAAAAGTGGTTTTTCAACACTAACACAAGTGCGAAAAGTGGTTTTTCAACACTAACACAAGTGCGAAAAGTGGTTTTTCAACACTATCACAAGTGCAAAAAGTGTTTTTTCCACACTAATACAAGTGCAAAAGTGGTGTTTCAACACTAACACAAGTGCGAAAAGTGGTTTTTCAACACTATCACAAGTGCAAAAAGTGGATTTTCAACACTATCACAAGTGCAAAAAGTGTTTTTTCCACACTAATACAAGTGCAAAAGTGGTTTCCTGCACCAACACAAGTGCGAAAAGTGGTTTTTCCACACTAATACAAGTGCAAAAGTGGTTTTTCAACACTATCACAAGTGCAAAAAGTGGATTTTCAACACCATCACAAGTGCAAAAAGTTGTTTTCCCACACTAATACAAGTGCAAAAGTGGTTTCCTGCACCAACACAAGTGCGAAAAGTGGTTTTTCAACACTAACACCAGTGCAAAAAGTGGTTTCCTGCACCAACACAAGTGTGAAAAGTGGTTTTTCAACACTAATACAAGTGCAAAAGTGGTTTTCTGCACCAACACAAGTGCGAAAAGTGGTTTTTCAACACTAACACAAGTGCGAAAAGTGGTTTTTCAACACTATCCCAAGTGCAAAAAGTGTTTTTTCCACACTAATACAAGTGCAAAAAGTGTTTTTTCCACACTAAGACAAGTGCAAAAGTGGTTTCCTGCACCAATACAAGTGCAAAAGTGGTTTTTCAACACTATCACAAGTGCAAAAAGTGTTTTTTCCACACTAATACAAGTGCAAAAGTGGTTTTCTGCACCAACACAAGTGCGAAAAGTGGTTTTTCAACACTAACACAAGTGCGAAAAGTGGTTTTTCAACACTATCCCAAGTGCAAAAAGTGTTTTTTCCACACTAATACAGGTGCAAAAGTGGTTTTTCAACACTATCACAAGTGCAAAAAGTGTTTTTCCACACTTATACAAGTGCAAAAGTGGTTTTCTGCACCAACACAAGTGCGAAAAGTGGTTTTTCAACACTAACACAAGTGCGAAAAGTGGTTTTTCAACACTATCCCAAGTGCAAAAAGTGTTTTTTCCACACTAATACAAGTGCAAAAAGTGTTTTTTCCACACTAATACAAGTGCAAAAGTGGTTTCCTGCACCAACACAAGTGCGAAAAGTGGTTTTTCAACACTAACACAAGTGCGAAAAGTGTTTTTCAACACTAACACAAGTGCGAAAAGTGGTTTTTCAACACTATCACAAGTGCAAAAAGTGTTTTTTCCACACTAATACAAGTGCAAAAGTGGTTTTCTGCACCAACACAAGTGCGAAAAGTTGTTTTCAACACTAACACAAGTGCAAAAAGTGTTTTTTCCACACTAATACAAGTGCAAAAGTGGTTTCCTGCACCAACACAAGTGCGAAAAGTGGTTTTTCAACACTAACACCAGTGCGAAAAGTGGTTTCCTGCACCAACACAAGTGCGAAAAGTGGTTTTTCAACACTAATACAAGTGCAAAAGTGGTTTTTCAACACTATCACAAGTGCAAAAAGTGGATTTTCAACACTATCACAAGTGCAAAAAGTGGTTTTTCAACACTTACACAAGTGCGAAAAGTGGTTTTTCAACACTATCACAAGTGCAAAAAGTGGATTTTCAACACGATCACAAGTGCAAAAAGTGTTTTTTCCACACTAATACAAGTGCAAAAGTGGTTTCCTGCACCAACACAAGTGCGAAAAGTGGTTCTTCAACACTAACACAAGTGCGAAAAGTGGTTTTTCAACACTATCACAAGTGCAAAAAGTGGATTTTCAACACTATCACAAGTGCAAAAAGTGTTTTTTCCACACTAATACAAGTGCAAAAGTGGTTTCCTGCACCAACACAAGTGCGAAAAGTGGTTTTTCAACACTAACACAAGTGCGAAAAGTGGTTTTTCAACACTAACACAAGTGCGAAAAGTGGTTTTTCAACACTATCACAAGTGCAAAAAGTGTTTTTTACACACTAATACAAGTGCAAAAGTGGTTTCCTGCACCAACACAAGTGCGAAAAGTGGTTTTTCAACACTAACACAAGTGCGAAAAGTGGTTTTTCAACATTATCACAAGTGCGAAAAGTGGTTTTTCAACACTAACACAAGTGCGAAAAGTGTTTTTCCACACTAATACAAGTGCAAAAGTGGTTTTCTGCACCAACACAAGTGCGAAAAGTGGTTTTTCAACACTAACACCAGTGCAAAAAGTGGTTTCCTGCACCAACACAAGTGTGAAAAGTGGTTTTTCAAAACTAATACAAGTGCAAAAGTGGTTTTCTGCACCAACACAAGTGCGAAAAGTGGTTTTTCAACACTAACACAAGTGCGAAAAGTGGTTTTTCAACACTATCCCAAGTGCAAAAAGTGTTTTTTCCACACTAATACAAGTGCAAAAAGTGTTTTTTCCAGACTAATACAAGTGCAAAAGTGGTTTCCTGCACCAATACAAGTGCAAAAGTGGTTTTTCAACACTATCACAAGTGCAAAAAGTGTTTTTTCCACACTAATACAGGTGCAAAAGTGGTTTTTCAACACTATCACAAGTGCAAAAAGTGTCTTTCCCCACTAATACAAGTGCAAAAGTGGTTTTCTGCACCAACACAAGTGCGAAAAGTGGTTTTTCAACACTAACACAAGTGCGAAAAGTGGTTTTTCAACACTATCCCAAGTGCAAAAAGTGTTTTTTCCACACTAATACAAGTGCAAAAAGTGTTTTTTCCACACTAATACAAGTGCAAAAGTGGTTTCCTGCACCAACACAAGTGCGAAAAGTGGTTTTTCAACACTAACACAAGTGCGAAAAGTGTTTTTCAACACTAACACAAGTGCGAAAAGTGGTTTTTCAACACTATCACAAGTGCAAAAAGTGTTTTTTCCACACTAATACAAGTGCAAAAGTGGTTTTCTGCACCAACACAAGTGCGAAAAGTTGTTTTTCAACACTAACACAAGTGCAAAAAGTGTTTTTTCCACACTAATACAAGTGCAAAAGTGGTTTCCTGCACCAACACAAGTGCGAAAAGTGGTTTTTCAACACTAACACCAGTGCGAAAAGTGGTTTCCTGCACCAACACAAGTGCGAAAAGTGGTTTTTCAACACTAATGCAAGTGCAAAAGTGGTTTTTCAACACTATCACAAGTGCAAAAAGTGTTTTTTCCACACTAATACAAGTGCAAAAGTGGTTTCCTGCACCAACACAAGTGCGAAAAGTGGTTTTTCAACACTAACACAAGTGCGAAAAGTGTTTTTCAACACTAACACAAGTGCGAAAAGTGGTTTTTCAACACTATCACAAGTGCAAAAAGTGTTTTTTCCACACTAATACAAGTGCAAAAGTGGTTTTCTGCACCAACACAAGTGCGAAAAGTTGTTTTTCAACACTAACACAAGTGCAAAAAGTGTTTTTTCCACACTAATACAAGTGCAAAAGTGGTTTCCTGCACCAACACAAGTGCGAAAAGTGGTTTTTCAACACTAACACCAGTGCGAAAAGTGGTTTCCTGCACCAACACAAGTGCGAAAAGTGGTTTTTCAACACTAATGCAAGTGCAAAAGTGGTTTTTCAACACTATCACAAGTGCAAAAAGTGGATTTTCAACACTATCACAAGTGAAAAAAGTGGTTTTTCAACACTTACACAAGTGCGAAAAGTGGTTTTTCAACACTATCACAAGTGCAAAAAGTGGATTTTCAACACGATCACAAGTGCAAAAAGTGTTTTTTCCACACTAATACAAGTGCAAAAGTGGTTTCCTGCACCAACACAAATGCGAAAAGTGGTTCTTCAACACTAACACAAGTGCGAAAAGTGGTTTTTCAACACTATCACAAGTGCAAAAAGTGGATTTTCAACACTATCACAAGTGCAAAAAGTGTTTTTTCCACACTAATACAAGTGCAAAAGTGGTTTCCTGCACCAACACAAGTGCGAAAAGTGGTTTTTCAACACTAACACAAGTGCGAAAAGTGGTTTTTCAACACTAACACAAGTGCGAAAAGTGGTTTTTCAACACTATCACAAGTGCAAAAAGTGTTTTTTCCACACTAATACAAGTGCAAAAGTGGTTTCCTGCACCAACACAAGTGCGAAAAGTGGTTTTTCAACACTAACACAAATGCGAAAAGTGGTTTTTCAACACTATCACAAGTGCGAAAAGTGGTTTTTCAACACTAACACAAGTGCGAAAAGTGGTTTTTCAACACTATCACAAGTGCAAAAAGTATTTTTTCCACACTAATACAAGTGCAAAAGTGGTGTTTCAACACTAACACAAGTGCGAAAAGTGGTTTTTCAACACTATCACAAGGGCAAAAAGTGTTTTTTCCACACCAGTACAAGTGCAAAAGTGGTTTCCTGCACCAACACAAGTGCGAAAAGTGGTTTTTCCACACTAATACAAGTGCAAAAGTGGTTTTTCAACACTATCACAAGTGCAAAAAGTGGATTTTCAACACTATCACAAGTGCAAAAAGTGTTTTGTCCACACTAATACAAGTGCAAAAGTGGTTTCCTGCACCAACACAAGTGCGAAAAGTTGTTTTTCAACACTAACACAAGTCGAAAAGTGGTTTTTCAACACTATCACAAGTGCAAAAAGTGTTTTTTCCACACTAATACAAGTGCAAAAGTGATTTCCTGCACCAACACAAGTGCGAAAAGTGGTTTTTCAACACTAACCCAAGTGCGAAAAGTGGTTTTTCAACACTATCACAAGTGCAAAAAGTGTTTTTCCACACTAATACAGGTGCAAAAGTGGTTTCCTGCACCAACACAAGTGCGAAAAGTGGTTTTTCCACACTAATACAAGTGCAAAAGTGGTTTTTCAACACTATCACAAGTGCAAAAAGTGGATTTTCAACACTATCACAAGTGCAAAAAGTGTTTTTTCCACACTAATACAAGTGCAAAAGTGGTTTCCTGCACCAACACAAGTGCGAAAAGTTGTTTTTCAACACTAACACAAGTGCGAAAAGTGGTTTTTCAACACTATCACAAGTGCAAAAAGTGTTTTTTCCACACTAATACAAGTGCAAAAGTGGTTTCCTGCACCAACACAAGTGCGAAAAGTGGTTTTTCAACACTAACACAAGTGCGAAAAGTGGTTTTTCAACACTAACACAAGTGCGAAAAGTGTTTTTTCCACACTAATACAAGTGCAAAAGTGGTTTCCTGCACCAACATAAGTGCGAAAAGTGGATTTTCAACACTAACACAAGTGCGAAAAGTGGTTTTTCAACACTATCCCAAGTGCAAAAAGTGTTTTTTCCACACTAATACAAGTGCAAAAAGTGTTTTTTCCACACTAATACAAGTGCAAAAGTGGTTTCCTGCACCAACCCAAGTGCGAAAAGTGGTTTTTCAACACTAACACAAGTGCGAAAAGTGTTTTTCAACACTAACACAAGTGCGAAAAGTGGTTTTTCAACACTATCACAAGTGCAAAAAGTGTTTTTTCCACACTAATACAGGTGCAAAAGTGGTTTTCTGCACCAACACAAGTGCGAAAAGTTGTTTTTCAACACTAACACAAGTGCAAAAAGTGTTTTTTCCACACTAATACAAGTGCAAAAGTGGTTTCCTGCACCAACACAAGTGCGAAAAGTAGTTTTTCAACACTAACACCAGTGCGAAAAGTGGTTTCCTGCACCAACACAAGTGCGAAAAGTGGTTTTTCAACACTAATACAAGTGCAAAAGTGGTTTCCTGCACCAACACAAGTGCGAAAAGTGGTTTTTCAACACTAATACAAGTGCAAAAGTGGTTTTTCAACACTATCACAAGTGCAAAAAGTGGATTTTCAACACTATCACAAGTGCAAAAAGTGGTTTTTCAACACTTACACAAGTGCGAAAAGTGGTTTTTCAACACTATCACAAGTGCAAAAAGTGGATTTTCAACACGATCACAAGTGCAAAAAGTGTTTTTTCCACACTAACACAATTGCAAAAGTGGTTTCCTGCACCAACACAAGTGCGAAAAGTGGTTTTTCAACACTAACACAAGTGCGAAAAGTGGTTTTTCAACACTAACACAAGTGCGAAAAGTGGTTTTTCAACACTATCACAAGTGCAAAAAGTGTTTTTTCCACACTAATACAAGTGCAAAAGTGGTTTCCTGCACCAACACAAGTGCGAAAAGTGGTTTTTCAACACTAACACAAGTGCGAAAAGTGGTTTTTCAACACTAACACAAGTGCGAAAAGTGGTTTTTCAACACTATCACAAGTGCAAAAAGTGTTTTTTCACACTAATACAAGTGCAAAAGTGGTGTTTCAACACTAACACAAGTGCGAAAAGTGGTTTTTCAACACTATCACAAGTGCAAAAAGTGGATTTTCAACACTATCACAAGTGCAAAAAGTGTTTTTTCCACACTAATACAAGTGCAAAAGTGGTTTCCTGCACCAACACAAGTGCGAAAAGTGGTTTTTCAACACTAACACAAGTGCGAAAAGTGTTTTTCAACACTAACACAAGTGCGAAAAGTGGTTTTTCAACACTAACACAAGTGCGAAAAGTGGTTTTTCAACACTATCACAAGTGCAAAAAGTGTTTTTTCCACACTAATACAAGTGCAAAAGTGGTTTCCTGCACCAACACAAGTGCGAAAAGTGGTTTTTCAACACTAACACAAGTGCGAAAAGTGGTTTTTCAACACTAACACAAGTGCGAAAAGTGTTTTTTCCACACTAATACAAGTGCAAAAGTGGTTTCCTGCACCAACATAAGTGCGAAAAGTGGATTTTCAACACTAACACAAGTGCGAAAAGTGGTTTTTCAACACTATCCCAAGTGCAAAAAGTGTTTTTTCCACACTAATACAAGTGCAAAAAGTGTTTTTTCCACACTAATACAAGTGCAAAAGTGGTTTCCTGCACCAACCCAAGTGCGAAAAGTGGTTTTTCAACACTAACACAAGTGCGAAAAGTGTTTTTCAACACTAACACAAGTGCGAAAAGTGGTTTTTCAACACTATCACAAGTGCAAAAAGTGTTTTTTCCACACTAATACAGGTGCAAAAGTGGTTTTCTGCACCAACACAAGTGCGAAAAGTTGTTTTTCAACACTAACACAAGTGCAAAAAGTGTTTTTTCCACACTAATACAAGTGCAAAAGTGGTTTCCTGCACCAACACAAGTGCGAAAAGTAGTTTTTCAACACTAACACCAGTGCGAAAAGTGGTTTCCTGCACCAACACAAGTGCGAAAAGTGGTTTTTCAACACTAATACAAGTGCAAAAGTGGTTTCCTGCACCAACACAAGTGCGAAAAGTGGTTTTTCAACACTAATACAAGTGCAAAAGTGGTTTTTCAACACTATCACAAGTGCAAAAAGTGGATTTTCAACACTATCACAAGTGCAAAAAGTGGTTTTTCAACACTTACACAAGTGCGAAAAGTGGTTTTTCAACACTATCACAAGTGCAAAAAGTGGATTTTCAACACGATCACAAGTGCAAAAAGTGTTTTTTCCACACTAACACAATTGCAAAAGTGGTTTCCTGCACCAACACAAGTGCGAAAAGTGGTTTTTCAACACTAACACAAGTGCGAAAAGTGGTTTTTCAACACTAACACAAGTGCGAAAAGTGGTTTTTCAACACTATCACAAGTGCAAAAAGTGTTTTTTCCACACTAATACAAGTGCAAAAGTGGTTTCCTGCACCAACACAAGTGCGAAAAGTGGTTTTTCAACACTAACACAAGTGCGAAAAGTGGTTTTTCAACACTAACACAAGTGCGAAAAGTGGTTTTTCAACACTATCACAAGTGCAAAAAGTGTTTTTTCACACTAATACAAGTGCAAAAGTGGTGTTTCAACACTAACACAAGTGCGAAAAGTGGTTTTTCAACACTATCACAAGTGCAAAAAGTGGATTTTCAACACTATCACAAGTGCAAAAAGTGTTTTTTCCACACTAATACAAGTGCAAAAGTGGTTTCCTGCACCAACACAAGTGCGAAAAGTGGTTTTTCCACACTAATACAAGTGCAAAAGTGGTTTTTCAACACTATCACAAGTGCAAAAAGTGGATTTTCAACACCATCACAAGTGCAAAAAGTTGTTTTTCCACACTAATACAAGTGCAAAAGTGGTTTCCTGCACCAACACAAGTGCGAAAAGTGGTTTTTCAACACTAACACCAGTGCAAAAAGTGGTTTCCTGCACCAACACAAGTGTGAAAAGTGGTTTTTCAACACTAATACAAGTGCAAAAGTGGTTTTCTGCACCAACACAAGTGCGAAAAGTGGTTTTTCAACACTAACACAAGTGCGAAAAGTGGTTTTTCAACACTATCCCAAGTGCAAAAAGTGTTTTTTCCACACTAATACAAGTGCAAAAAGTGTTTTTTCCACACTAAGACAAGTGCAAAAGTGGTTTCCTGCACCAATACAAGTGCAAAAGTGGTTTTTCAACACTATCACAAGTGCAAAAAGTGTTTTTTCCACACTAATACAAGTGCAAAAGTGGTTTTCTGCACCAACACAAGTGCGAAAAGTGGTTTTTCAACACTAACACAAGTGCGAAAAGTGGTTTTTCAACACTATCCCAAGTGCAAAAAGTGTTTTTTCCACACTAATACAGGTGCAAAAGTGGTTTTTCAACACTATCACAAGTGCAAAAAGTGTTTTTCCACACTTATACAAGTGCAAAAGTGGTTTTCTGCACCAACACAAGTGCGAAAAGTGGTTTTTCAACACTAACACAAGTGCGAAAAGTGGTTTTTCAACACTATCCCAAGTGCAAAAAGTGTTTTTTCCACACTAATACAAGTGCAAAAAGTGGTTTCCTGCACCAACACAAGTGCGAAAAGTGGTTTTTCAACACTAACACAAGTGCGAAAAGTGGTTTTTCAACACTATCCCAAGTGCAAAAAGTGTTTTTTCCACACTAATACAAGTGCAAAAGTGGTTTCCTGCACCAACACAAGTGCGAAAAGTGGTTTTTCAACACTAACACAAGTGCGAAAAGTGTTTTTCAACACTAACACAAGTGCGAAAAGTGGTTTTTCAACACTATCACAAGTGCAAAAAGTGTTTTTTCCACACTAATACAAGTGCAAAAGTGGTTTTCTGCACCAACACAAGTGCGAAAAGTTGTTTTTCAACACTAACACAAGTGCAAAAAGTGTTTTTTCCACACTAATACAAGTGCAAAAGTGGTTTCCTGCACCAACACAAGTGCGAAAAGTGGTTTTTCAACACTAACACCAGTGCGAAAAGTGGTTTCCTGCACCAACACAAGTGCGAAAAGTGGGTTTTCAACACTAATGCAAGTGCAAAAGTGGTTTTTCAACACTATCACAAGTGCAAAAAGTGTTTTTTCCACACTAATACAAGTGCAAAAGTGGTTTCCTGCACCAACACAAGTGCGAAAAGTGGTTTTTCAACACTAACACAAGTGCGAAAAGTGTTTTTCAACACTAACACAAGTGCGAAAAGTGGTTTTTCAACACTATCACAAGTGCAAAAAGTGTTTTTTCCACACTAATACAAGTGCAAAAGTGGTTTTCTGCACCAACACAAGTGCGAAAAGTTGTTTTTCAACACTAACACAAGTGCAAAAAGTGTTTTTTCCACACTAATACAAGTGCAAAAGTGGTTTCCTGCACCAACACAAGTGCGAAAAGTGGTTTTTCAACACTAACACCAGTGCGAAAAGTGGTTTCCTGCACCAACACAAGTGCGAAAAGTGGTTTTTCAACACTAATGCAAGTGCAAAAGTGGTTTTTCAACACTATCACAAGTGCAAAAAGTGGATTTTCAACACTATCACAAGTGAAAAAAGTGGTTTTTCAACACTTACACAAGTGCGAAAAGTGGTTTTTCAACACTATCACAAGTGCAAAAAGTGGATTTTCAACACGATCACAAGTGCAAAAAGTGTTTTTTCCACACTAATACAAGTGCAAAAGTGGTTTCCTGCACCAACACAAATGCGAAAAGTGGTTCTTCAACACTAACACAAGTGCGAAAAGTGGTTTTTCAACACTATCACAAGTGCAAAAAGTGGATTTTCAACACTATCACAAGTGCAAAAAGTGTTTTTTCCACACTAATACAAGTGCAAAAGTGGTTTCCTGCACCAACACAAGTGCGAAAAGTGGTTTTTCAACACTAACACAAGTGCGAAAAGTGGTTTTTCAACACTAACACAAGTGCGAAAAGTGGTTTTTCAACACTATCACAAGTGCAAAAAGTGTTTTTTCCACACTAATACAAGTGCAAAAGTGGTTTCCTGCACCAACACAAGTGCGAAAAGTGGTTTTTCAACACTAACACAAGTGCGAAAAGTGGTTTTTCAACACTAACACAAGTGCGAAAAGTGTTTTTTCCACACTAATACAAGTGCAAAAGTGGTTTCCTGCACCAACATAAGTGCGAAAAGTGGATTTTCAACACTAACACAAGTGCGAAAAGTGGTTTTTCAACACTATCCCAAGTGCAAAAAGTGTTTTTTCCACACTAATACAAGTGCAAAAAGTGTTTTTTCCACACTAATACAAGTGCAAAAGTGGTTTCCTGCACCAACCCAAGTGCGAAAAGTGGTTTTTCAACACTAACACAAGTGCGAAAAGTGTTTTTCAACACTAACACAAGTGCGAAAAGTGGTTTTTCAACACTATCACAAGTGCAAAAAGTGTTTTTTCCACACTAATACAGGTGCAAAAGTGGTTTTCTGCACCAACACAAGTGCGAAAAGTTGTTTTTCAACACTAACACAAGTGCAAAAAGTGTTTTTTCCACACTAATACAAGTGCAAAAGTGGTTTCCTGCACCAACACAAGTGCGAAAAGTAGTTTTTCAACACTAACACCAGTGCGAAAAGTGGTTTCCTGCACCAACACAAGTGCGAAAAGTGGTTTTTCAACACTAATACAAGTGCAAAAGTGGTTTCCTGCACCAACACAAGTGCGAAAAGTGGTTTTTCAACACTAATACAAGTGCAAAAGTGGTTTTTCAACACTATCACAAGTGCAAAAAGTGGATTTTCAACACTATCACAAGTGCAAAAAGTGGTTTTTCAACACTTACACAAGTGCGAAAAGTGGTTTTTCAACACTATCACAAGTGCAAAAAGTGGATTTTCAACACGATCACAAGTGCAAAAAGTGTTTTTTCCACACTAACACAATTGCAAAAGTGGTTTCCTGCACCAACACAAGTGCGAAAAGTGGTTTTTCAACACTAACACAAGTGCGAAAAGTGGTTTTTCAACACTAACACAAGTGCGAAAAGTGGTTTTTCAACACTATCACAAGTGCAAAAAGTGTTTTTTCCACACTAATACAAGTGCAAAAGTGGTTTCCTGCACCAACACAAGTGCGAAAAGTGGTTTTTCAACACTAACACAAGTGCGAAAAGTGGTTTTTCAACACTAACACAAGTGCGAAAAGTGGTTTTTCAACACTATCACAAGTGCAAAAAGTGTTTTTTCACACTAATACAAGTGCAAAAGTGGTGTTTCAACACTAACACAAGTGCGAAAAGTGGTTTTTCAACACTATCACAAGTGCAAAAAGTGGATTTTCAACACTATCACAAGTGCAAAAAGTGTTTTTTCCACACTAATACAAGTGCAAAAGTGGTTTCCTGCACCAACACAAGTGCGAAAAGTGGTTTTTCCACACTAATACAAGTGCAAAAGTGGTTTTTCAACACTATCACAAGTGCAAAAAGTGGATTTTCAACACCATCACAAGTGCAAAAAGTTGTTTTTCCACACTAATACAAGTGCAAAAGTGGTTTCCTGCACCAACACAAGTGCGAAAAGTGGTTTTTCAACACTAACACCAGTGCAAAAAGTGGTTTCCTGCACCAACACAAGTGTGAAAAGTGGTTTTTCAACACTAATACAAGTGCAAAAGTGGTTTTCTGCACCAACACAAGTGCGAAAAGTGGTTTTTCAACACTAACACAAGTGCGAAAAGTGGTTTTTCAACACTATCCCAAGTGCAAAAAGTGTTTTTTCCACACTAATACAAGTGCAAAAAGTGTTTTTTCCACACTAAGACAAGTGCAAAAGTGGTTTCCTGCACCAATACAAGTGCAAAAGTGGTTTTTCAACACTATCACAAGTGCAAAAAGTGTTTTTTCCACACTAATACAAGTGCAAAAGTGGTTTTCTGCACCAACACAAGTGCGAAAAGTGGTTTTTCAACACTAACACAAGTGCGAAAAGTGGTTTTTCAACACTATCCCAAGTGCAAAAAGTGTTTTTTCCACACTAATACAGGTGCAAAAGTGGTTTTTCAACACTATCACAAGTGCAAAAAGTGTTTTTCCACACTTATACAAGTGCAAAAGTGGTTTCTGCACCAACACAAGTGCGAAAAGTGGTTTTTCAACACTAACACAAGTGCGAAAAGTGGTTTTTCAACACTATCCCAAGTGCAAAAAGTGTTTTTTCCACACTAATACAAGTGCAAAAAGTGGTTTCCTGCACCAACACAAGTGCGAAAAGTGGTTTTTCAACACTAACACAAGTGCGAAAAGTGGTTTTTCAACACTATCCCAAGTGCAAAAAGTGTTTTTTCCACACTAATACAAGTGCAAAAGTGGTTTCCTGCACCAACACAAGTGCGAAAAGTGGTTTTTTCAACACTAACACAAGTGCGAAAAGTGTTTTTCAACACTAACACAAGTGCGAAAAGTGGTTTTTCAACACTATCACAAGTGCAAAAAGTGTTTTTTCCACACTAATACAAGTGCAAAAGTGGTTTTCTGCACCAACACAAGTGCGAAAAGTTGTTTTTCAACACTAACACAAGTGCAAAAAGTGTTTTTTCCACACTAATACAAGTGCAAAAGTGGTTTCCTGCACCAACACAAGTGCGAAAAGTGGTTTTTCAACACTAACACCAGTGCGAAAAGTGGTTTCCTGCACCAACACAAGTGCGAAAAGTGGGTTTTCAACACTAATGCAAGTGCAAAAGTGGTTTTTCAACACTATCACAAGTGCAAAAAGTGTTTTTTCCACACTAATACAAGTGCAAAAGTGGTTTCCTGCACCAACACAAGTGCGAAAAGTGGTTTTTCAACACTAACACAAGTGCGAAAAGTGTTTTTCAACACTAACACAAGTGCGAAAAGTGGTTTTTCAACACTATCACAAGTGCAAAAAGTGTTTTTTCCACACTAATACAAGTGCAAAAGTGGTTTTCTGCACCAACACAAGTGCGAAAAGTTGTTTTTCAACACTAACACAAGTGCAAAAAGTGTTTTTTCCACACTAATACAAGTGCAAAAGTGGTTTCCTGCACCAACACAAGTGCGAAAAGTGGTTTTTCAACACTAACACCAGTGCGAAAAGTGGTTTCCTGCACCAACACAAGTGCGAAAAGTGGTTTTTCAACACTAATGCAAGTGCAAAAGTGGTTTTTCAACACTATCACAAGTGCAAAAAGTGGATTTTCAACACTATCACAAGTGAAAAAAGTGGTTTTTCAACACTTACACAAGTGCGAAAAGTGGTTTTTCAACACTATCACAAGTGCAAAAAGTGGATTTTCAACACGATCACAAGTGCAAAAAGTGTTTTTTCCACACTAATACAAGTGCAAAAGTGGTTTCCTGCACCAACACAAATGCGAAAAGTGGTTCTTCAACACTAACACAAGTGCGAAAAGTGGTTTTTCAACACTATCACAAGTGCAAAAAGTGGATTTTCAACACTATCACAAGTGCAAAAAGTGTTTTTTCCACACTAATACAAGTGCAAAAGTGGTTTCCTGCACCAACACAAGTGCGAAAAGTGGTTTTTCAACACTAACACAAGTGCGAAAAGTGGTTTTTCAACACTAACACAAGTGCGAAAAGTGGTTTTTCAACACTATCACAAGTGCAAAAAGTGTTTTTTCCACACTAATACAAGTGCAAAAGTGGTTTCCTGCACCAACACAAGTGCGAAAAGTGGTTTTTCAACACTAACACAAATGCGAAAAGTGCTTTTTCAACACTATCACAAGTGCGAAAAGTGGTTTTTCAACACTAACACAAGTGCGAAAAGTGGTTTTTCAACACTATCACAAGTGCAAAAAGTATTTTTTCCACACTAATACAAGTGCAAAAGTGGTGTTTCAACACTAACACAAGTGCGAAAAGTGGTTTTTCAACACTATCACAAGTGCAAAAAGTGGATTTTCAACACTATCACAAGTGCAAAAAGTGTTTTTTCCACACCAGTACAAGTGCAAAAGTGGTTTCCTGCACCAACACAAGTGCGAAAAGTGGTTTTTCCACACTAATACAAGTGCAAAAGTGGTTTTTCAACACTATCACAAGTGCAAAAAGTGGATTTTCAACACTATCACAAGTGCAAAAAGTGTTTTGTCCACACTAATACAAGTGCAAAAGTGGTTTCCTGCACCAACACAAGTGCGAAAAGTTGTTTTTCAACACTAACACAAGTCGAAAAGTGGTTTTTCAACACTATCACAAGTGCAAAAAGTGTTTTTTCCACACTAATACAAGTGCAAAAGTGGTTTCCTGCACCAACACAAGTGCGAAAAGTGGTTTTTCAACACTAACCCAAGTGCGAAAAGTGGTTTTTCAACACTATCACAAGTGCAAAAAGTGTTTTTCCACACTAATACAAGTGCAAAAGTGGTTTCCTGCACCAACACAAGTGCGAAAAGTGGTTTTTCCACACTAATACAAGTGCAAAAGTGGTTTTTCAACACTATCACAAGTGCAAAAAGTGGATTTTCAACACTATCACAAGTGCAAAAAGTGTTTTTTCCACACTAATACAAGTGCAAAAGTGGTTTCCTGCACCAACACAAGTGCGAAAAGTTGTTTTTCAACACTAACACAAGTGCGAAAAGTGGTTTTTCAACACTATCACAAGGGCAAAAAGTGTTTTTTCCACACTAATACAAGTGCAAAAGTGGTTTCCTGCACCAACACAAGTGCGAAAAGTGGTTTTTCAACACTAACACAAGTGCGAAAAGTGGTTTTTCAACACTAACACAAGTGCGAAAAGTGTTTTTTCCACACTAATACAAGTGCAAAAGTGGTTTCCTGCACCAACATAAGTGCGAAAAGTGGATTTTCAACACTAACACAAGTGCGAAAAGTGGTTTTTCAACACTATCCCAAGTGCAAAAAGTGTTTTTTCCACACTAATACAAGTGCAAAAAGTGTTTTTTCCACACTAATACAAGTGCAAAAGTGGTTTCCTGCACCAACCCAAGTGCGAAAAGTGGTTTTTCAACACTAACACAAGTGCGAAAAGTGTTTTTCAACACTAACACAAGTGCGAAAAGTGGTTTTTCAACACTATCACAAGTGCAAAAAGTGTTTTTTCCACACTAATACAGGTGCAAAAGTGGTTTTCTGCACCAACACAAGTGCGAAAAGTTGTTTTTCAACACTATCCCAAGTGCAAAAAGTGTTTTTTCCACACTAATACAGGTGCAAAAGTGGTTTTTCAACACTATCACAAGTGCAAAAAGTGTTTTTCCACACTTATACAAGTGCAAAAGTGGTTTTCTGCACCAACACAAGTGCGAAAAGTGGTTTTTCAACACTAACACAAGTGCGAAAAGTGGTTTTTCAACACTATCCCAAGTGCAAAAAGTGTTTTTTCCACACTAATACAAGTGCAAAAAGTGGTTTCCTGCACCAACACAAGTGCGAAAAGTGGTTTTTCAACACTAACACAAGTGCGAAAAGTGGTTTTTCAACACTATCCCAAGTGCAAAAAGTGTTTTTTCCACACTAATACAAGTGCAAAAGTGGTTTCCTGCACCAACACAAGTGCGAAAAGTGGTTTTTCAACACTAACACAAGTGCGAAAAGTGTTTTTCAACACTAACACAAGTGCGAAAAGTGGTTTTTCAACACTATCACAAGTGCAAAAAGTGTTTTTTCCACACTAATACAAGTGCAAAAGTGGTTTCCTGCACCAACACAAGTGCAAAAAGTGGTTTCCTGCACCAACACAAGTGCGAAAAGTGGTTTTTCAACACTAACACAAGTGCAAAAAGTGGTTTTTCAACACTATCACAAGTGCAAAAAGTGTTTTTTCCACACTAATACAAGTGCAAAAGTGGTTTCCTGCACCAACACAAGTGCGAAAAGTGGTTTTTCAACACTAACACAAGTGCGAAAAGTGGTTTTTCAACACTAACACAAGTGCGAAAAGTGGTTTTTCAACACTATCACAAGTGCAAAAAGTGTTTTTTCCACACTAATACAAGTGCAAAAGTGGTGTTTCAACACTAACACAAGTGCGAAAAGTGGTTTTTCAACACTATCACAAGTGCAAAAAGTGGATTTTCAACACTATCACAAGTGCAAAAAGTGTTTTTTCCACACTAATACAAGTGCAAAAGTGGTTTCCTGCACCAACACAAGTGCGAAAAGTGGTTTTTCCACACTAATACAAGTGCAAAAGTGGTTTTTCAACACTATCACAAGTGCAAAAAGTGGATTTTCAACACCATCACAAGTGCAAAAAGTTGTTTTTCCACACTAATACAAGTGCAAAAGTGGTTTCCTGCACCAACACAAGTGCGAAAAGTGGTTTTTCAACACTAACACCAGTGCAAAAAGTGGTTTCCTGCACCAACACAAGTGTGAAAAGTGGTTTTTCAACACTAATACAAGTGCAAAAGTGGTTTTCTGCACCAACACAAGTGCGAAAAGTGGTTTTTCAACACTAACACAAGTGCGAAAAGTCGTTTTTCAACACTATCCCAAGTGCAAAAAGTGTTTTTTCCACACTAATACAAGTGCAAAATGTGTTTTTTCCACACTAAGACAAGTGCAAAAGTGGTTTCCTGCACCAATACAAGTGCAAAAGTGGTTTTTCAACACTATCACAAGTGCAAAAAGTGTTTTTTCCACACTAATACAAGTGCAAAAGTGGTTTTCTGCACCAACACAAGTGCGAAAAGTGGTTTTTCAA
Source organism: Myxine glutinosa (assembly GCF_964187855.1). Taxonomy (NCBI): domain Eukaryota; kingdom Metazoa; phylum Chordata; class Myxini; order Myxiniformes; family Myxinidae; genus Myxine; species Myxine glutinosa. Next base: position 66,834 of record NW_027617923.1, on the reverse strand, counting down.
CACTAACACAAGTGCGAAAAGTGGTTTTTCAACACTATCCCAAGTGCAAAAAGTGTTTTTTCCACACTAATACAGGTGCAAAAGTGGTTTTTCAACACTATCACAAGTGCAAAAAGTGTTTTTCCACACTTATACAAGTGCAAAAGTGGTTTTCTGCACCAACACAAGTGCGAAAAGTGGTTTTTCAACACTAACACAAGTGCGAAAAGTGGTTTTTCAACACTATCCCAAGTGCAAAAAGTGTTTTTTCCACACTAATACAAGTGCAAAAAGTGGTTTCCTGCACCAACACAAGTGCGAAAAGTGGTTTTTCAACACTAACACAAGTGCGAAAAGTGGTTTTTCAACACTATCCCAAGTGCAAAAAGTGTTTTTTCCACACTAATACAAGTGCAAAAGTGGTTTCCTGCACCAACACAAGTGCGAAAAGTGGTTTTTCAACACTAACACAAGTGCGAAAAGTGTTTTTCAACACTAACACAAGTGCGAAAAGTGGTTTTTCAACACTATCACAAGTGCAAAAAGTGTTTTTTCCACACTAATACAAGTGCAAAAGTGGTTTTCTGCACCAACACAAGTGCGAAAAGTTGTTTTTCAACACTAACACAAGTGCAAAAAGTGTTTTTTCCACACTAATACAAGTGCAAAAGTGGTTTCCTGCACCAACACAAGTGCGAAAAGTGGTTTTTCAACACTAACACCAGTGCGAAAAGTGGTTTCCTGCACCAACACAAGTGCGAAAAGTGGTTTTTCAACACTAATGCAAGTGCAAAAGTGGTTTTTCAACACTATCACAAGTGCAAAAAGTGTTTTTTCCACACTAATACAAGTGCAAAAGTGGTTTCCTGCACCAACACAAGTGCGAAAAGTGGTTTTTCAACACTAACACAAGTGCGAAAAGTGTTTTTCAACACTAACACAAGTGCGAAAAGTGGTTTTTCAACAATATCACAAGTGCAAAAAGTGTTTTTTCCACACTAATACAAGTGCAAAAGTGGTTTTCTGCACCAACACAAGTGCGAAAAGTTGTTTTTCAACACTAACACAAGTGCAAAAAGTGTTTTTTCCACACTAATACAAGTGCAAAAGTGGTTTCCTGCACCAACACAAGTGCGAAAAGTGGTTTTTCAACACTAACACCAGTGCGAAAAGTGGTTTCCTGCACCAACACAAGTGCGAAAAGTGGTTTTTCAACACTAATGCAAGTGCAAAAGTGGTTTTTCAACACTATCACAAGTGCAAAAAGTGGATTTTCAACACTATCACAAGTGAAAAAAGTGGTTTTTCAACACTTACACAAGTGCGAAAAGTGGTTTTTCAACACTATCACAAGTGCAAAAAGTGGATTTTCAACACGATCACAAGTGCAAAAAGTGTTTTTTCCACACTAATACAAGTGCAAAAGTGGTTTCCTGCACCAACACAAATGCGAAAAGTGGTTCTTCAACACTAACACAAGTGCGAAAAGTGGTTTTTCAACACTATCACAAGTGCAAAAAGTGGATTTTCAACACTATCACAAGTGCAAAAAGTGTTTTTTCCACACTAATACAAGTGCAAAAGTGGTTTCCTGCACCAACACAAGTGCGAAAAGTGGTTTTTCAACACTAACACAAGTGCGAAAAGTGGTTTTTCAACACTAACACAAGTGCGAAAAGTGGTTTTTCAACACTATCACAAGTGCAAAAAGTGTTTTTTCCACACTAATACAAGTGCAAAAGTGGTTTCCTGCACCAACACAAGTGCGAAAAGTGGTTTTCAACACTAACACAAATGCGAAAAGTGCTTTTTCAACACTATCACAAGTGCGAAAAGTGGTTTTTCAACACTAACACAAGTGCGAAAAGTGGTTTTTCAACACTATCACAAGTGCAAAAAGTATTTTTTCCACACTAATACAAGTGCAAAAGTGGTGTTTCAACACTAACACAAGTGCGAAAAGTGGTTTTTCAACACTATCACAAGTGCAAAAAGTGGATTTTCAACACTATCACAAGTGCAAAAAGTGTTTTTTCCACACCAGTACAAGTGCAAAAGTGGTTTCCTGCACCAACACAAGTGCGAAAAGTGGTTTTTCCACACTAATACAAGTGCAAAAGTGGTTTTTCAACACTATCACAAGTGCAAAAAGTGGATTTTCAACACTATCACAAGTGCAAAAAGTGTTTTGTCCACACTAATACAAGTGCAAAAGTGGTTTCCTGCACCAACACAAGTGCGAAAAGTTGTTTTTCAACACTAACACAAGTCGAAAAGTGGTTTTTCAACACTATCACATGTGCAAAAAGTGTTTTTTCCACACTAATACAAGTGCAAAAGTGGTTTCCTGCACCAACACAAGTGCGAAAAGTGGTTTTTCAACACTAACCCAAGTGCGAAAAGTGGTTTTTCAACACTATCACAAGTGCAAAAAGTGTTTTTCCACACTAATACAAGTGCAAAAGTGGTTTCCTGCACCAACACAAGTGCGAAAAGTGGTTTTTCCACACTAATACAAGTGCAAAAGTGGTTTTTCAACACTATCACAAGTGCAAAAAGTGGATTTTCAACACTATCACAAGTGCAAAAAGTGTTTTTTCCACACTAATACAAGTGCAAAAGTGGTTTCCTGCACCAACACAAGTGCGAAAAGTTGTTTTTCAACACTAACACAAGTGCGAAAAGTGGTTTTTCAACACTATCACAAGGGCAAAAAGTGTTTTTTCCACACTAATACAAGTGCAAAAGTGGTTTCCTGCACCAACACAAGTGCGAAAAGTGGTTTTTCAACACTAACACAAGTGCGAAAAGTGGTTTTTCAACACTAACACAAGTGCGAAAAGTGTTTTTTCCACACTAATACAAGTGCAAAAGTGGTTTCCTGCACCAACATAAGTGCGAAAAGTGGATTTTCAACACTAACACAAGTGCGAAAAGTGGTTTTTCAACACTATCCCAAGTGCAAAAAGTGTTTTTTCCACACTAATACAAGTGCAAAAAGTGTTTTTTCCACACTAATACAAGTGCAAAAGTGGTTTCCTGCACCAACCCAAGTGCGAAAAGTGGTTTTTCAACACTAACACAAGTGCGAAAAGTGTTTTTCAACACTAACACAAGTGCGAAAAGTGGTTTTTCAACACTATCACAAGTGCAAAAAGTGTTTTTTCCACACTAATACAGGTGCAAAAGTGGTTTTCTGCACCAACACAAGTGCGAAAAGTTGTTTTTCAACACTATCCCAAGTGCAAAAAGTGTTTTTTCCACACTAATACAGGTGCAAAAGTGGTTTTTCAACACTATCACAAGTGCAAAAAGTGTTTTTCCACACTTATACAAGTGCAAAAGTGGTTTTCTGCACCAACACAAGTGCGAAAAGTGGTTTTTCAACACTAACACAAGTGCGAAAAGTGGTTTTTCAACACTATCCCAAGTGCAAAAAGTGTTTTTTCCACACTAATACAAGTGCAAAAAGTGGTTTCCTGCACCAACACAAGTGCGAAAAGTGGTTTTTCAACACTAACACAAGTGCGAAAAGTGGTTTTTCAACACTATCCCAAGTGCAAAAAGTGTTTTTTCCACACTAATACAAGTGCAAAAGTGGTTTCCTGCACCAACACAAGTGCGAAAAGTGGTTTTTCAACACTAACACAAGTGCGAAAAGTGTTTTTCAACACTAACACAAGTGCGAAAAGTGGTTTTTCAACACTATCACAAGTGCAAAAAGTGTTTTTTCCACACTAATACAAGTGCAAAAGTGGTTTCCTGCACCAACACAAGTGCAAAAAGTGGTTTCCTGCACCAACACAAGTGCGAAAAGTGGTTTTTCAACACTAACACAAGTGCAAAAAGTGGTTTTTCAACACTATCACAAGTGCAAAAAGTGTTTTTTCCACACTAATACAAGTGCAAAAGTGGTTTCCTGCACCAACACAAGTGCGAAAAGTGGTTTTTCAACACTAACACAAGTGCGAAAAGTGGTTTTTCAACACTAACACAAGTGCGAAAAGTGGTTTTTCAACACTATCACAAGTGCAAAAAGTGTTTTTTCCACACTAATACAAGTGCAAAAGTGGTGTTTCAACACTAACACAAGTGCGAAAAGTGGTTTTTCAACACTATCACAAGTGCAAAAAGTGGATTTTCAACACTATCACAAGTGCAAAAAGTGTTTTTTCCACACTAATACAAGTGCAAAAGTGGTTTCCTGCACCAACACAAGTGCGAAAAGTGGTTTTTCCACACTAATACAAGTGCAAAAGTGGTTTTTCAACACTATCACAAGTGCAAAAAGTGGATTTTCAACACCATCACAAGTGCAAAAAGTTGTTTTTCCACACTAATACAAGTGCAAAAGTGGTTTCCTGCACCAACACAAGTGCGAAAAGTGGTTTTTCAACACTAACACCAGTGCAAAAAGTGGTTTCCTGCACCAACACAAGTGTGAAAAGTGGTTTTTCAACACTAATACAAGTGCAAAAGTGGTTTTCTGCACCAACACAAGTGCGAAAAGTGGTTTTTCAACACTAACACAAGTGCGAAAAGTGGTTTTTCAACACTATCCCAAGTGCAAAAAGTGTTTTTTCCACACTAATACAAGTGCAAAAAGTGTTTTTTCCACACTAAGACAAGTGCAAAAGTGGTTTCCTGCACCAATACAAGTGCAAAAGTGGTTTTTCAACACTATCACAAGTGCAAAAAGTGTTTTTTCCACACTAATACAAGTGCAAAAGTGGTTTTCTGCACCAACACAAGTGCGAAAAGTGGTTTTTCAACACTAACACAAGTGCGAAAAGTGGTTTTTCAACACTATCCCAAGTGCAAAAAGTGTTTTTTCCACACTAATACAGGTGCAAAAGTGGTTTTTCAACACTATCACAAGTGCAAAAAGTGTTTTCCACACTTATACAAGTGCAAAAGTGGTTTTCTGCACCAACACAAGTGCGAAAAGTGGTTTTTCAACACTAACACAAGTGCGAAAAGTGGTTTTTCAACACTATCCCAAGTGCAAAAAGTGTTTTTTCCACACTAATACAAGTGCAAAAAGTGGTTTCCTGCACCAACACAAGTGCGAAAAGTGGTTTTTCAACACTAACACAAGTGCGAAAAGTGGTTTTTCAACACTATCCCAAGTGCAAAAAGTGTTTTTTCCACACTAATACAAGTGCAAAAGTGGTTTCCTGCACCAACACAAGTGCGAAAAGTGGTTTTTCAACACTAACACAAGTGCGAAAAGTGTTTTTCAACACTAACACAAGTGCGAAAAGTGGTTTTTCAACACTATCACAAGTGCAAAAAGTGTTTTTTCCACACTAATACAAGTGCAAAAGTGGTTTTCTGCACCAACACAAGTGCGAAAAGTTGTTTTTCAACACTAACACAAGTGCAAAAAGTGTTTTTTCCACACTAATACAAGTGCAAAAGTGGTTTCCTGCACCAACACAAGTGCGAAAAGTGGTTTTTCAACACTAACACCAGTGCGAAAAGTGGTTTCCTGCACCAACACAAGTGCGAAAAGTGGTTTTTCAACACTAATGCAAGTGCAAAAGTGGTTTTTCAACACTATCACAAGTGCAAAAAGTGTTTTTTCCACACTAATACAAGTGCAAAAGTGGTTTCCTGCACCAACACAAGTGCGAAAAGTGGTTTTTCAACACTAACACAAGTGCGAAAAGTGTTTTTCAACACTAACACAAGTGCGAAAAGTGGTTTTTCAACACTATCACAAGTGCAAAAAGTGTTTTTTCCACACTAATACAAGTGCAAAAGTGGTTTTCTGCACCAACACAAGTGCGAAAAGTTGTTTTTCAACACTAACACAAGTGCAAAAAGTGTTTTTTCCACACTAATACAAGTGCAAAAGTGGTTTCCTGCACCAACACAAGTGCGAAAAGTGGTTTTTCAACACTAACACCAGTGCGAAAAGTGGTTTCCTGCACCAACACAAGTGCGAAAAGTGGTTTTTCAACACTAATGCAAGTGCGAAAAGTGGTTTTTCAACACTATCCCAAGTGCAAAAAGTGTTTTTTCCACACTAATACAGGTGCAAAAGTGGTTTTTCAACACTATCACAAGTGCAAAAAGTGTTTTTCCACACTTATACAAGTGCAAAAGTGGTTTTCTGCACCAACACAAGTGCGAAAAGTGGTTTTTCAACACTAACACAAGTGCGAAAAGTGGTTTTTCAACACTATCCCAAGTGCAAAAAGTGTTTTTTCCACACTAATACAAGTGCAAAAAGTGGTTTCCTGCACCAACACAAGTGCGAAAAGTGGTTTTTCAACACTAACACAAGTGCGAAAAGTGGTTTTTCAACACTATCCCAAGTGCAAAAAGTGTTTTTTCCACACTAATACAAGTGCAAAAGTGGTTTCCTGCACCAACACAAGTGCGAAAAGTGGTTTTTCAACACTAACACAAGTGCGAAAAGTGTTTTTCAACACTAACACAAGTGCGAAAAGTGGTTTTTCAACACTATCACAAGTGCAAAAAGTGTTTTTTCCACACTAATACAAGTGCAAAAGTGGTTTTCTGCACCAACACAAGTGCGAAAAGTTGTTTTTCAACACTAACACAAGTGCAAAAAGTGTTTTTTCCACACTAATACAAGTGCAAAAGTGGTTTCCTGCACCAACACAAGTGCGAAAAGTGGTTTTTCAACACTAACACCAGTGCGAAAAGTGGTTTCCTGCACCAACACAAGTGCGAAAAGTGGTTTTTCAACACTAATGCAAGTGCAAAAGTGGTTTTTCAACACTATCACAAGTGCAAAAAGTGTTTTTTCCACACTAATACAAGTGCAAAAGTGGTTTCCTGCACCAACACAAGTGCGAAAAGTGGTTTTTCAACACTAACACAAGTGCGAAAAGTGTTTTTCAACACTAACACAAGTGCGAAAAGTGGTTTTTCAACACTATCACAAGTGCAAAAAGTGTTTTTTCCACACTAATACAAGTGCAAAAGTGGTTTTCTGCACCAACACAAGTGCGAAAAGTTGTTTTTCAACACTAACACAAGTGCAAAAAGTGTTTTTTCCACACTAATACAAGTGCAAAAGTGGTTTCCTGCACCAACACAAGTGCGAAAAGTGGTTTTTCAACACTAACACCAGTGCGAAAAGTGGTTTCCTGCACCAACACAAGTGCGAAAAGTGGTTTTTCAACACTAATGCAAGTGCAAAAGTGGTTTTTCAACACTATCACAAGTGCAAAAAGTGGATTTTCAACACTATCACAAGTGAAAAAAGTGGTTTTTCAACACTTACACAAGTGCGAAAAGTGGTTTTTCAACACTATCACAAGTGCAAAAAGTGGATTTTCAACACGATCACAAGTGCAAAAAGTGTTTTTTCCACACTAATACAAGTGCAAAAGTGGTTTCCTGCACCAACACAAATGCGAAAAGTGGTTCTTCAACACTAACACAAGTGCGAAAAGTGGTTTTTCAACACTATCACAAGTGCAAAAAGTGTTTTTCCACACTTATACAAGTGCAAAAGTGGTTTTCTGCACCAACACAAGTGCGAAAAGTGGTTTTTCAACACTAACACAAGTGCGAAAAGTGGTTTTTCAACACTATCCCAAGTGCAAAAAGTGTTTTTTCCACACTAATACAAGTGCAAAAAGTGGTTTCCTGCACCAACACAAGTGCGAAAAGTGGTTTTTCAACACTAACACAAGTGCGAAAAGTGGTTTTTCAACACTATCCCAAGTGCAAAAAGTGTTTTTTCCACACTAATACAAGTGCAAAAGTGGTTTCCTGCACCAACACAAGTGCGAAAAGTGGTTTTTCAACACTAACACAAGTGCGAAAAGTGTTTTTCAACACTAACACAAGTGCGAAAAGTGGTTTTTCAACACTATCACAAGTGCAAAAAGTGTTTTTTCCACACTAATACAAGTGCAAAAGTGGTTTTCTGCACCAACACAAGTGCGAAAAGTTGTTTTTCAACACTAACACAAGTGCAAAAAGTGTTTTTTCCACACTAATACAAGTGCAAAAGTGGTTTCCTGCACCAACACAAGTGCGAAAAGTGGTTTTTCAACACTAACACCAGTGCGAAAAGTGGTTTCCTGCACCAACACAAGTGCGAAAAGTGGTTTTTCAACACTAATGCAAGTGCAAAAGTGGTTTTTCAACACTATCACAAGTGCAAAAAGTGTTTTTTCCACACTAATACAAGTGCAAAAGTGGTTTCCTGCACCAACACAAGTGCGAAAAGTGGTTTTTCAACACTAACACAAGTGCGAAAAGTGTTTTTCAACACTAACACAAGTGCGAAAAGTGGTTTTTCAACACTATCACAAGTGCAAAAAGTGTTTTTTCCACACTAATACAAGTGCAAAAGTGGTTTTCTGCACCAACACAAGTGCGAAAAGTTGTTTTTCAACACTAACACAAGTGCAAAAAGTGTTTTTTCCACACTAATACAAGTGCAAAAGTGGTTTCCTGCACCAACACAAGTGCGAAAAGTGGTTTTTCAACACTAACACCAGTGCGAAAAGTGGTTTCCTGCACCAACACAAGTGCGAAAAGTGGTTTTTCAACACTAATGCAAGTGCAAAAGTGGTTTTTCAACACTATCACAAATGCAAAAAGTGGATTTTCAACACTATCACAAGTGAAAAAAGTGGTTTTTCAACACTTACACAAGTGCGAAAAGTGGTTTTTCAACACTATCACAAGTGCAAAAAGTGGATTTTCAACACGATCACAAGTGCAAAAAGTGTTTTTTCCACACTAATACAAGTGCAAAAGTGGTTTCCTGCACCAACACAAATGCGAAAAGTGGTTCTTCAACACTAACACAAGTGCGAAAAGTGGTTTTTCAACACTATCACAAGTGCAAAAAGTGGATTTTCAACACTATCACAAGTGCAAAAAGTGTTTTTTCCACACTAATACAAGTGCAAAAGTGGTTTCCTGCACCAACACAAGTGCGAAAAGTGGTTTTTCAACACTAACACAAGTGCGAAAAGTGGTTTTTCAACACTAACACAAGTGCGAAAAGTGGTTTTTCAACACTATCACAAGTGCAAAAAGTGTTTTTTCCACACTAATACAAGTGCAAAAGTGGTTTCCTGCACCAACACAAGTGCGAAAAGTGGTTTTTCAACACTAACACAAATGCGAAAAGTGCTTTTTCAACACTATCACAAGTGCGAAAAGTGGTTTTTCAACACTAACACAAGTGCGAAAAGTGGTTTTTCAACACTATCACAAGTGCAAAAAGTATTTTTTCCACACTAATACAAGTGCAAAAGTGGTTTTTCAACACTATCACAAGTGCAAAAAGTGTTTTTCCACACTAATACAAGTGCAAAAGTGGTTTCCTGCACCAACACAAGTGCGAAAAGTGGTTTTTCCACACTAATACAAGTGCAAAAGTGGTTTTTCAACACTATCACAAGTGCAAAAAGTGGATTTTCAACACTATCACAAGTGCAAAAAGTGTTTTTTCCACACTAATACAAGTGCAAAAGTGGTTTCCTGCACCAACACAAGTGCGAAAAGTTGTTTTTCAACACTAACACAAGTGCGAAAAGTGGTTTTTCAACACTATCACAAGGGCAAAAAGTGTTTTTTCCACACTAATACAAGTGCAAAAGTGGTTTCCTGCACCAACACAAGTGCGAAAAGTGGTTTTTCAACACTAACACAAGTGCGAAAAGTGGTTTTTCAACACTAACACAAGTGCGAAAAGTGTTTTTTCCACACTAATACAAGTGCAAAAGTGGTTTCCTGCACCAACATAAGTGCGAAAAGTGGATTTTCAACACTAACACAAGTGCGAAAAGTGGTTTTTCAACACTATCCCAAGTGCAAAAAGTGTTTTTTCCACACTAATACAAGTGCAAAAAGTGTTTTTTCCACACTAATACAAGTGCAAAAGTGGTTTCCTGCACCAACCCAAGTGCGAAAAGTGGTTTTTCAACACTAACACAAGTGCGAAAAGTGTTTTTCAACACTAACACAAGTGCGAAAAGTGGTTTTTCAACACTATCACAAGTGCAAAAAGTGTTTTTTCCACACTAATACAGGTGCAAAAGTGGTTTTCTGCACCAACACAAGTGCGAAAAGTTGTTTTTCAACACTATCCCAAGTGCAAAAAGTGTTTTTTCCACACTAATACAGGTGCAAAAGTGGTTTTTCAACACTATCACAAGTGCAAAAAGTGTTTTTCCACACTTATACAAGTGCAAAAGTGGTTTTCTGCACCAACACAAGTGCGAAAAGTGGTTTTTCAACACTAACACAAGTGCGAAAAGTGGTTTTTCAACACTATCCCAAGTGCAAAAAGTGTTTTTTCCACACTAATACAAGTGCAAAAAGTGGTTTCCTGCACCAACACAAGTGCGAAAAGTGGTTTTTCAACACTAACACAAGTGCGAAAAGTGGTTTTTCAACACTATCCCAAGTGCAAAAAGTGTTTTTTCCACACTAATACAAGTGCAAAAGTGGTTTCCTGCACCAACACAAGTGCGAAAAGTGGTTTTTCAACACTAACACAAGTGCGAAAAGTGTTTTTCAACACTAACACAAGTGCGAAAAGTGGTTTTTCAACACTATCACAAGTGCAAAAAGTGTTTTTTCCACACTAATACAAGTGCAAAAGTGGTTTCCTGCACCAACACAAGTGCAAAAAGTGGTTTCCTGCACCAACACAAGTGCGAAAAGTGGTTTTTCAACACTAACACAAGTGCAAAAAGTGGTTTTTCAACACTATCACAAGTGCAAAAAGTGTTTTTTCCACACTAATACAAGTGCAAAAGTGGTTTCCTGCACCAACACAAGTGCGAAAAGTGGTTTTTCAACACTAACACAAGTGCGAAAAGTGGTTTTTCAACACTAACACAAGTGCGAAAAGTGGTTTTTCAACACTATCACAAGTGCAAAAAGTGTTTTTTCCACACTAATACAAGTGCAAAAGTGGTGTTTCAACACTAACACAAGTGCGAAAAGTGGTTTTTCAACACTATCACAAGTGCAAAAAGTGGATTTTCAACACTATCACAAGTGCAAAAAGTGTTTTTTCCACACTAATACAAGTGCAAAAGTGGTTTCCTGCACCAACACAAGTGCGAAAAGTGGTTTTTCCACACTAATACAAGTGCAAAAGTGGTTTTTCAACACTATCACAAGTGCAAAAAGTGGATTTTCAACACCATCACAAGTGCAAAAAGTTGTTTTTCCACACTAATACAAGTGCAAAAGTGGTTTCCTGCACCAACACAAGTGCGAAAAGTGGTTTTTCAACACTAACACCAGTGCAAAAAGTGGTTTCCTGCACCAACACAAGTGTGAAAAGTGGTTTTTCAACACTAATACAAGTGCAAAAGTGGTTTTCTGCACCAACACAAGTGCGAAAAGTGGTTTTTCAACACTAACACAAGTGCGAAAAGTGGTTTTTCAACACTATCCCAAGTGCAAAAAGTGTTTTTTCCACACTAATACAAGTGCAAAAAGTGTTTTTTCCACACTAAGACAAGTGCAAAAGTGGTTTCCTGCACCAATACAAGTGCAAAAGTGGTTTTTCAACACTATCACAAGTGCAAAAAGTGTTTTTTCCACACTAATACAAGTGCAAAAGTGGTTTTCTGCACCAACACAAGTGCGAAAAGTGGTTTTTCAACACTAACACAAGTGCGAAAAGTGGTTTTTCAACACTATCCCAAGTGCAAAAAGTGTTTTTTCCACACTAATACAGGTGCAAAAGTGGTTTTTCAACACTATCACAAGTGCAAAAAGTGTTTTTCCACACTTATACAAGTGCAAAAGTGGTTTTCTGCACCAACACAAGTGCGAAAAGTGGTTTTTCAACACTAACACAAGTGCGAAAAGTGGTTTTTCAACACTATCCCAAGTGCAAAAAGTGTTTTTTCCACACTAATACAAGTGCAAAAAGTGGTTTCCTGCACCAACACAAGTGCGAAAAGTGGTTTTTCAACACTAACACAAGTGCGAAAAGTGGTTTTTCAACACTATCCCAAGTGCAAAAAGTGTTTTTTCCACACTAATACAAGTGCAAAAGTGGTTTCCTGCACCAACACAAGTGCGAAAAGTGGTTTTTCAACACTAACACAAGTGCGAAAAGTGTTTTTCAACACTAACACAAGTGCGAAAAGTGGTTTTTCAACACTATCACAAGTGCAAAAAGTGTTTTTTCCACACTAATACAAGTGCAAAAGTGGTTTTCTGCACCAACACAAGTGCGAAAAGTTGTTTTTCAACACTAACACAAGTGCAAAAAGTGTTTTTTCCACACTAATACAAGTGCAAAAGTGGTTTCCTGCACCAACACAAGTGCGAAAAGTGGTTTTTCAACACTAACACCAGTGCGAAAAGTGGTTTCCTGCACCAACACAAGTGCGAAAAGTGGTTTTTCAACACTAATGCAAGTGCAAAAGTGGTTTTTCAACACTATCACAAGTGCAAAAAGTGGATTTTCAACACTATCACAAGTGAAAAAAGTGGTTTTTCAACACTTACACAAGTGCGAAAAGTGGTTTTTCAACACTATCACAAGTGCAAAAAGTGGATTTTCAACACGATCACAAGTGCAAAAAGTGTTTTTTCCACACTAATACAAGTGCAAAAGTGGTTTCCTGCACCAACACAAATGCGAAAAGTGGTTCTTCAACACTAACACAAGTGCGAAAAGTGGTTTTTCAACACTATCACAAGTGCAAAAAGTGGATTTTCAACACTATCACAAGTGCAAAAAGTGTTTTTTCCACACTAATACAAGTGCAAAAGTGGTTTCCTGCACCAACACAAGTGCGAAAAGTGGTTTTTCAACACTAACACAAGTGCGAAAAGTGGTTTTTCAACACTAACACAAGTGCGAAAAGTGGTTTTTCAACACTATCACAAGTGCAAAAAGTGTTTTTTCCACACTAATACAAGTGCAAAAGTGGTTTCCTGCACCAACACAAGTGCGAAAAGTGGTTTTTCAACACTAACACAAATGCGAAAAGTGGTTTTTCAACACTATCACAAGTGCGAAAAGTGGTTTTTCAACACTAACACAAGTGCGAAAAGTGGTTTTTCAACACTATCACAAGTGCAAAAAGTATTTTTTCCACACTAATACAAGTGCAAAAGTGGTGTTTCAACACTAACACAAGTGCGAAAAGTGGTTTTTCAACACTATCACAAGTGCAAAAAGTGGATTTTCAACACTATCACAAGTGCAAAAAGTGTTTTTTCCACACCAGTACAAGTGCAAAAGTGGTTTCCTGCACCAACACAAGTGCGAAAAGTGGTTTTTCCACACTAATACAAGTGCAAAAGTGGTTTTTCAACACTATCACAAGTGCAAAAAGTGGATTTTCAACACTATCACAAGTGCAAAAAGTGTTTTGTCCACACTAATACAAGTGCAAAAGTGGTTTCCTGCACCAACACAAGTGCGAAAAGTTGTTTTTCAACACTAACACAAGTCGAAAAGTGGTTTTTCAACACTATCACAAGTGCAAAAATTGTTTTTTCCACACTAATACAAGTGCAAAAGTGGTTTCCTGCACCAACACAAGTGCGAAAAGTGGTTTTTCAACACTAACCCAAGTGCGAAAAGTGGTTTTTCAACACTATCACAAGTGCAAAAAGTGTTTTTCCACACTAATACAAGTGCAAAAGTGGTTTCCTGCACCAACACAAGTGCGAAAAGTGGTTTTTCCACACTAATACAAGTGCAAAAGTGGTTTTTCAACACTATCACAAGTGCAAAAAGTGGATTTTCAACACTATCACAAGTGCAAAAAGTGTTTTTTCCACACTAATACAAGTGCAAAAGTGGTTTCCTGCACCAACACAAGTGCGAAAAGTTGTTTTTCAACACTAACACAAGTGCGAAAAGTGGTTTTTCAACACTATCACAAGTGCAAAAAGTGTTTTTTTCCACACTAATACAAGTGCAAAAGTGGTTTCCTGCACCAACACAAGTGCGAAAAGTGGTTTTTCAACACTAACACAAGTGCGAAAAGTGGGTTTTCAACACTAACACAAGTGCGAAAAGTGTTTTTTCCACACTAATACAAGTGCAAAAGTGGTTTCCTGCACCAACATAAGTGCGAAAAGTGGATTTTCAACACTAACACAAGTGCGAAAAGTGGTTTTTCAACACTATCCCAAGTGCAAAAAGTGTTTTTTCCACACTAATACAAGTGCAAAAAGTGTTTTTTCCACACTAATACAAGTGCAAAAGTGGTTTCCTGCACCAACCCAAGTGCGAAAAGTGGTTTTTCAACACTAACACAAGTGCGAAAAGTGTTTTTCAACACTAACACAAGTGCGAAAAGTGGTTTTTCAACACTATCACAAGTGCAAAAAGTGTTTTTTCCACACTAATACAGGTGCAAAAGTGGTTTTCTGCACCAACACAGGTGCGAAAAGTTGTTTTTCAACACTATCCCAAGTGCAAAAAGTGTTTTTTCCACACTAATACAGGTGCAAAAGTGGTTTTTCAACACTATCACAAGTGCAAAAAGTGTTTTTCCACACTTATACAAGTGCAAAAGTGGTTTTCTGCACCAACACAAGTGCGAAAAGTGGTTTTTCAACACTAACACAAGTGCGAAAAGTGGTTTTTCAACACTATCCCAAGTGCAAAAAGTGTTTTTTCCACACTAATACAAGTGCAAAAAGTGGTTTCCTGCACCAACACAAGTGCGAAAAGTGGTTTTTCAACACTAACACAAGTGCGAAAAGTGGTTTTTCAACACTATCCCAAGTGCAAAAAGTGTTTTTTCCACACTAATACAAGTGCAAAAGTGGTTTCCTGCACCAACACAAGTGCGAAAAGTGGTTTTTCAACACTAACACAAGTGCGAAAAGTGTTTTTCAACACTAACACAAGTGCGAAAAGTGGTTTTTCAACACTATCACAAGTGCAAAAAGTGTTTTTTCCACACTAATACAAGTGCAAAAGTGGTTTTCTGCACCAACACAAGTGCGAAAAGTTGTTTTTCAACACTAACACAAGTGCAAAAAGTGTTTTTTCCACACTAATACAAGTGCAAAAGTGGTTTCCTGCACCAACACAAGTGCGAAAAGTGGTTTTTCAACACTAACACCAGTGCGAAAAGTGGTTTCCTGCACCAACACAAGTGCGAAAAGTGGTTTTTCAACACTAATGCAAGTGCAAAAGTGGTTTTTCAACACTATCACAAGTGCAAAAAGTGTTTTTTCCACACTAATACAAGTGCAAAAGTGGTTTCCTGCACCAACACAAGTGCGAAAAGTGGTTTTTCAACACTAACACAAGTGCGAAAAGTGTTTTTCAACACTAACACAAGTGCGAAAAGTGGTTTTTCAACACTATCACAAGTGCAAAAAGTGTTTTTTCCACACTAATACAAGTGCAAAAGTGGTTTTCTACACCAACACAAGTGCGAAAAGTTGTTTTTCAACACTAACACAAGTGCAAAAAGTGTTTTTTCCACACTAATACAAGTGCAAAAGTGGTTTCCTGCACCAACACAAGTGCGAAAAGTGGTTTTTCAACACTAACACCAGTGCGAAAAGTGGTTTCCTGCACCAACACAAGTGCGAAAAGTGGTTTTTCAACACTAATGCAAGTGCAAAAGTGGTTTTTCAACACTATCACAAGTGCAAAAAGTGGATTTTCAACACTATCACAAGTGAAAAAAGTGGTTTTTCAACACTTACACAAGTGCGAAAAGTGGTTTTTCAACACTATCACAAGTGCAAAAAGTGGATTTTCAACACGATCACAAGTGCAAAAAGTGTTTTTTCCACACTAATACAAGTGCAAAAGTGGTTTCCTGCACCAACACAAATGCGAAAAGTGGTTCTTCAACACTAACACAAGTGCGAAAAGTGGTTTTTCAACACTATCACAAGTGCAAAAAGTGGATTTTCAACACTATCACAAGTGCAAAAAGTGTTTTTTCCACACTAATACAAGTGCAAAAGTGGTTTCCTGCACCAACACAAGTGTGAAAAGTGGTTTTTCAACACTAACACAAGTGCGAAAAGTGGTTTTTCAACACTAACACAAGTGCGAAAAGTGGTTTTTCAACACTATCACAAGTGCAAAAAGTGTTTTTTCCACACTAATACAAGTGCAAAAGTGGTTTCCTGCACCAACACAAGTGCGAAAAGTGGTTTTTCAACACTAACACAAATGCGAAAAGTGGTTTTTCAACACTATCACAAGTGCGAAAAGTGGTTTTTCAACACTAACACAAGTGCGAAAAGTGGTTTTTCAACACTATCACAAGTGCAAAAAGTATTTTTTCCACACTAATACAAGTGCAAAAGTGGTGTTTCAACACTAACACAAGTGCGAAAAGTGGTTTTTCAACACTATCACAAGTGCAAAAAGTGGATTTTCAACACTATCACAAGTGCAAAAAGTGTTTTTTCCACACCAGTACAAGTGCAAAAGTGGTTTCCTGCACCAACACAAGTGCGAAAAGTGGTTTTTCCACACTAATACAAGTGCAAAAGTGGTTTTTCAACACTATCACAAGTGCAAAAAGTGGATTTTCAACACTATCACAAGTGCAAAAAGTGTTTTGTCCACACTAATACAAGTGCAAAAGTGGTTTCCTGCACCAACACAAGTGCGAAAAGTTGTTTTTCAACACTAACACAAGTCGAAAAGTGGTTTTTCAACACTATCACAAGTGCAAAAAGTGTTTTTTCCACACTAATACAAGTGCAAAAGTGGTTTCCTGCACCAACACAAGTGCGAAAAGTGGTTTTTCAACACTAACCCAAGTGCGAAAAGTGGTTTTTCAACACTATCACAAGTGCAAAAAGTGTTTTTCCACACTAATACAAGTGCAAAAGTGGTTTCCTGCACCAACACAAGTGCGAAAAGTGGTTTTTCCACACTAATACAAGTGCAAAAGTGGTTTTTCAACACTATCACAAGTGCAAAAAGTGGATTTTCAACACTATCACAAGTGCAAAAAGTGTTTTTTCCACACTAATACAAGTGCAAAAGTGGTTTCCTGCACCAACACAAGTGCGAAAAGTTGTTTTTCAACACTAACACAAGTGCGAAAAGTGGTTTTTCAACACTATCACAAGTGCAAAAAGTGTTTTTTCCACACTAATACAAGTGCAAAAGTGGTTTCCTGCACCAACACAAGTGCGAAAAGTGGTTTTTCAACACTAACACAAGTGCGAAAAGTGGTTTTTCAACACTAACACAAGTGCGAAAAGTGTTTTTTCCACACTAATACAAGTGCAAAAGTGGTTTCCTGCACCAACATAAGTGCGAAAAGTGGATTTTCAACACTAACACAAGTGCGAAAAGTGGTTTTTCAACACTATCCCAAGTGCAAAAAGTGTTTTTTCCACACTAATACAAGTGCAAAAAGTGTTTTTTCCACACTAATACAAGTGCAAAAGTGGTTTCCTGCACCAACCCAAGTGCGAAAAGTGGTTTTTCAACACTAACACAAGTGCGAAAAGTGTTTTTCAACACTAACACAAGTGCGAAAAGTGGTTTTTCAACACTATCACAAGTGCAAAAAGTGTTTTTTCCACACTAATACAGGTGCAAAAGTGGTTTTCTGCACCAACACAAGTGCGAAAAGTTGTTTTTCAACACTAACACAAGTGCAAAAAGTGTTTTTTCCACACTAATACAAGTGCAAAAGTGGTTTCCTGCACCAACACAAGTGCGAAAAGTAGTTTTTCAACACTAACACCAGTGCGAAAAGTGGTTTCCTGCACCAACACAAGTGCGAAAAGTGGTTTTTCAACACTAATACAAGTGCAAAAGTGGTTTCCTGCACCAACACAAGTGCGAAAAGTGGTTTTTCAACACTAATACAAGTGCAAAAGTGGTTTTTCAACACTATCACAAGTGCAAAAAGTGGATTTTCAACACTATCACAAGTGCAAAAAGTGGTTTTTCAACACTTACACAAGTGCGAAAAGTGGTTTTTCAACACTATCACAAGTGCAAAAAGTGGATTTTCAACACGATCACAAGTGCAAAAAGTGTTTTTTCCACACTAATACAAGTGCAAAAGTGGTTTCCTGCACCAACACAAGTGCGAAAAGTGGTTTTTCAACACTAACACAAGTGCGAAAAGTGGTTTTTCAACACTAACACAAGTGCGAAAAGTGGTTTTTCAACACTATCACAAGTGCAGAAAGTGTTTTTTCCACACTAATACAAGTGCAAAAGTGGTTTCCTGCACCAACACAAGTGCGAAAAGTGGTTTTTCAACACTAACACAAGTGCGAAAAGTGGTTTTTCAACACTAACACAAGTGCGAAAAGTGGTTTTTCAACACTATCACAAGTGCAAAAAGTGTTTTTTCCACACTAATACAAGTGCAAAAGTGGTGTTTCAACACTAACACAAGTGCGAAAAGTGGTTTTTCAACACTATCACAAGTGCAAAAAGTGGATTTTCAACACTATCACAAGTGCAAAAAGTGTTTTTTCCACACTAATACAAGTGCAAAAGTGGTTTCCTGCACCAACACAAGTGCGAAAAGTGGTTTTTCCACACTAATACAAGTGCAAAAGTGGTTTTTCAACACTATCACAAGTGCAAAAAGTGGATTTTCAACACCATCACAAGTGCAAAAAGTTGTTTTTCCACACTAATACAAGTGCAAAAGTGGTTTCCTGCACCAACACAAGTGCGAAAAGTGGTTTTTCAACACTAACACCAGTGCAAAAAGTGGTTTCCTGCACCAACACAAGTGTGAAAAGTGGTTTTTCAACACTAATACAAGTGCAAAAGTGGTTTTCTGCACCAACACAAGTGCGAAAAGTGGTTTTTCAACACTAACACAAGTGCGAAAAGTGGTTTTTCAACACTATCCCAAGTGCAAAAAGTGTTTTTTCCACACTAATACAAGTGCAAAAAGTGTTTTTTCCACACTAAGACAAGTGCAAAAGTGGTTTCCTGCACCAATACAAGTGCAAAAGTGGTTTTTCAACACTATCACAAGTGCAAAAAGTGTTTTTTCCACACTAATACAAGTGCAAAAGTGGTTTTCTGCACCAACACAAGTGCGAAAAGTGGTTTTTCAACACTAACACAAGTGCGAAAAGTGGTTTTTCAACACTATCCCAAGTGCAAAAAGTGTTTTTTCCACACTAATACAGGTGCAAAAGTGGTTTTTCAACACTATCACAAGTGCAAAAAGTGTTTTTCCACACTTATACAAGTGCAAAAGTGGTTTTCTGCACCAACACAAGTGCGAAAAGTGGTTTTTCAACACTAACACAAGTGCGAAAAGTGGTTTTTCAACACTATCCCAAGTGCAAAAAGTGTTTTTTCCACACTAATACAAGTGCAAAAAGTGGTTTCCTGCACCAACACAAGTGCGAAAAGTGGTTTTTCCACACTAATACAAGTGCAAAAGTGGTTTTTCAACACTATCACAAGTGCAAAAAGTGGATTTTCAACACTATCACAAGTGCAAAAAGTGTTTTGTCCACACTAATACAAGTGCAAAAGTGGTTTCCTGCACCAACACAAGTGCGAAAAGTTGTTTTTCAACACTAACACAAGTCGAAAAGTGGTTTTTCAACACTATCACAAGTGCAAAAAGTGTTTTTTCCACACTAATACAAGTGCAAAAGTGGTTTCCTGCACCAACACAAGTGCGAAAAGTGGTTTTTCAACACTAACCCAAGTGCGAAAAGTGGTTTTTCAACACTATCACAAGTGCAAAAAGTGTTTTTCCACACTAATACAAGTGCAAAAGTGGTTTCCTGCACCAACACAAGTGCGAAAAGTGGTTTTTCCACACTAATACAAGTGCAAAAGTGGTTTTTCAACACTATCACAAGTGCAAAAAGTGGATTTTCAACACTATCACAAGTGCAAAAAGTGTTTTTTCCACACTAATACAAGTGCAAAAGTGGTTTCCTGCACCAACACAAGTGCGAAAAGTTGTTTTTCAACACTAACACAAGTGTCGAAAAGTGGTTTTTCAACACTATCACAAGTGCAAAAAGTGTTTTTTCCACACTAATACAAGTGCAAAAGTGGTTTCCTGCACCAACACAAGTGCGAAAAGTGGTTTTTCAACACTAACCCAAGTGCGAAAAGTGGTTTTTCAACACTATCACAAGTGCAAAAAGTGTTTTTTCCACACTAATACAAGTGCAAAAGTGGTTTCCTGCACCAACACAAGTGCGAAAAGTGGTTTTTCAACACTAACACAAGTGCGAAAAGTGTTTTTCAACACTAACACAAGTGCGAAAAGTGGTTTTTCAACACTATCACAAGTGCAAAAAGTGTTTTTTCCACACTAATACAAGTGCAAAAGTGGTTTTCTGCACCAACACAAGTGCGAAAAGTTGTTTTTCAACACTAACACAAGTGCAAAAAGTGTTTTTTCCACACTAATACAAGTGCAAAAGTGGTTTCCTGCACCAACACAAGTGCGAAAAGTGGTTTTTCAACACTAACACCAGTGCGAAATGTGGTTTCCTGCACCAACACAAGTGCGAAAAGTGGTTTTTCAACACTAATGCAAGTGCAAAAGTGGTTTTTCAACACTATCACAAGTGCAAAAAGTGGATTTTCAACACTATCACAAGTGAAAAAAGTGGTTTTTCAACACTTACACAAGTGCGAAAAGTGGTTTTTCAACACTATCACAAGTGCAAAAAGTGGATTTTCAACACGATCACAAGTGCAAAAAGTGTTTTTTCCACACTAATACAAGTGCAAAAGTGGTTTCCTGCACCAACACAAATGCGAAAAGTGGTTCTTCAACACTAACACAAGTGCGAAAAGTGGTTTTTCAACACTATCACAAGTGCAAAAAGTGGATTTTCAACACTATCACAAGTGCAAAAAGTGTTTTTTCCACACTAATACAAGTGCAAAAGTGGTTTCCTGCACCAACACAAGTGCGAAAAGTGGTTTTTCAACACTAACACAAGTGCGAAAAGTGGTTTTTCAACACTAACACAAGTGCGAAAAGTGGTTTTTCAACACTATCACAAGTGCAAAAAGTGTTTTTTCCACACTAATACAAGTGCAAAAGTGGTTTCCTGCACCAACACAAGTGCGAAAAGTGGTTTTTCAACACTAACACAAATGCGAAAAGTGGTTTTTCAACACTATCACAAGTGCGAAAAGTGGTTTTTCAACACTAACACAAGTGCGAAAAGTGGCTTTTCAACACTATCACAAGTGCAAAAAGTATTTTTTCCACACTAATACAAGTGCAAAAGTGGTGTTTCAACACTAACACAAGTGCGAAAAGTGGTTTTTCAACACTATCACAAGTGCAAAAAGTGGATTTTCAACACTATCACAAGTGCAAAAAGTGTTTTTTCCACACCAGTACAAGTGCAAAAGTGGTTTCCTGCACCAACACAAGTGCGAAAAGTGGTTTTTCCACACTAATACAAGTGCAAAAGTGGTTTTTCAACACTATCACAAGTGCAAAAAGTGGATTTTCAACACTATCACAAGTGCAAAAAGTGTTTTGTCCACACTAATACAAGTGCAAAAGTGGTTTCCTGCACCAACACAAGTGCGAAAAGTTGTTTTTCAACACTAACACAAGTCGAAAAGTGGTTTTTCAACACTATCACAAGTGCAAAAAGTGTTTTTTCCACACTAATACAAGTGCAAAAGTGGTTTCCTGCACCAACACAAGTGCGAAAAGTGGTTTTTCAACACTAACCCAAGTGCGAAAAGTGGTTTTTCAACACTATCACAAGTGCAAAAAGTGTTTTTCCACACTAATACAAGTGCAAAAGTGGTTTCCTGCACCAACACAAGTGCGAAAAGTGGTTTTTCCACACTAATACAAGTGCAAAAGTGGTTTTTCAACACTATCACAAGTGCAAAAAGTGGATTTTCAACACTATCACAAGTGCAAAAAGTGTTTTTTCCACACTAATACAAGTGCAAAAGTGGTTTCCTGCACCAACACAAGTGCGAAAAGTTGTTTTTCAACACTAACACAAGTGCGAAAAGTGGTTTTTCAACACTATCACAAGTGCAAAAAGTGTTTTTTCCACACTAATACAAGTGCAAAAGTGGTTTCCTGCACCAACACAAGTGCGAAAAGTGGTTTTTCAACACTAACACAAATGCGAAAAGTGGTTTTTCAACACTATCACAAGTGCGAAAAGTGGTTTTTCAACACTAACACAAGTGCGAAAAGTGGCTTTTCAACACTATCACAAGTGCAAAAAGTATTTTTTCCACACTAATACAAGTGCAAAAGTGGTGTTTCAACACTAACACAAGTGCGAAAAGTGGTTTTTCAACACTATCACAAGTGCAAAAAGTGGATTTTCAACACTATCACAAGTGCAAAAAGTGTTTTTTCCACACCAGTACAAGTGCAAAAGTGGTTTCCTGCACCAACACAAGTGCGAAAAGTGGTTTTTCCACACTAATACAAGTGCAAAAGTGGTTTTTCAACACTATCACAAGTGCAAAAAGTGGATTTTCAACACTATCACAAGTGCAAAAAGTGTTTTGTCCACACTAATACAAGTGCAAAAGTGGTTTCCTGCACCAACACAAGTGCGAAAAGTTGTTTTTCAACACTAACACAAGTCGAAAAGTGGTTTTTCAACACTATCACAAGTGCAAAAAGTGTTTTTTCCACACTAATACAAGTGCAAAAGTGGTTTCCTGCACCAACACAAGTGCGAAAAGTGGTTTTTCAACACTAACCCAAGTGCGAAAAGTGGTTTTTCAACACTATCACAAGTGCAAAAAGTGTTTTTTCCACACTAATACAAGTGCAAAAGTGGTTTCCTGCACCAACACAAGTGCGAAAAGTGGTTTTTCAACACTAACACAAGTGCGAAAAGTGTTTTTCAACACTAACACAAGTGCGAAAAGTGGTTTTTCAACACTATCACAAGTGCAAAAAGTGTTTTTTCCACACTAATACAAGTGCAAAAGTGGTTTTCTGCACCAACACAAGTGCGAAAAGTTGTTTTTCAACACTAACACAAGTGCAAAAAGTGTTTTTTCCACACTAATACAAGTGCAAAAGTGGTTTCCTGCACCAACACAAGTGCGAAAAGTGGTTTTTCAACACTAACACCAGTGCGAAATGTGGTTTCCTGCACCAACACAAGTGCGAAAAGTGGTTTTTCAACACTAATGCAAGTGCAAAAGTGGTTTTTCAACACTATCACAAGTGCAAAAAGTGGATTTTCAACACTATCACAAGTGAAAAAAGTGGTTTTTCAACACTTACACAAGTGCGAAAAGTGGTTTTTCAACACTATCACAAGTGCAAAAAGTGGATTTTCAACACGATCACAAGTGCAAAAAGTGTTTTTTCCACACTAATACAAGTGCAAAAGTGGTTTCCTGCAGCAACACAAATGCGAAAAGTGGTTCTTCAACACTAACACAAGTGCGAAAAGTGGTTTTTCAACACTATCACAAGTGCAAAAAGTGGATTTTCAACACTATCACAAGTGCAAAAAGTGTTTTTTCCACACTAATACAAGTGCAAAAGTGGTTTCCTGCACCAACACAAGTGCGAAAAGTGGTTTTTCAACACTAACACAAGTGCGAAAAGTGGTTTTTCAACACTAACACAAGTGCGAAAAGTGGTTTTTCAACACTATCACAAGTGCAAAAAGTGTTTTTTCCACACTAATACAAGTGCAAAAGTGGTTTCCTGCACCAACACAAGTGCGAAAAGTGGTTTTTCAACACTAACACAAATGCGAAAAGTGGTTTTTCAACACTATCACAAGTGCGAAAAGTGGTTTTTCAACACTAACACAAGTGCGAAAAGTGGCTTTTCAACACTATCACAAGTGCAAAAAGTATTTTTTCCACACTAATACAAGTGCAAAAGTGGTGTTTCAACACTAACACAAGTGCGAAAAGTGGTTTTTCAACACTATCACAAGTGCAAAAAGTGGATTTTCAACACTATCACAAGTGCAAAAAGTGTTTTTTCCACACCAGTACAAGTGCAAAAGTGGTTTCCTGCACCAACACAAGTGCGAAAAGTGGTTTTTCCACACTAATACAAGTGCAAAAGTGGTTTTTCAACACTATCACAAGTGCAAAAAGTGGATTTTCAACACTATCACAAGTGCAAAAAGTGTTTTGTCCACACTAATACAAGTGCAAAAGTGGTTTCCTGCACCAACACAAGTGCGAAAAGTTGTTTTTCAACACTAACACAAGTCGAAAAGTGGTTTTTCAACACTATCACAAGTGCAAAAAGTGTTTTTTCCACACTAATACAAGTGCAAAAGTGGTTTCCTGCACCAACACAAGTGCGAAAAGTGGTTTTTCAACACTAACCCAAGTGCGAAAAGTGGTTTTTCAACACTATCACAAGTGCAAAAAGTGTTTTTCCACACTAATACAAGTGCAAAAGTGGTTTCCTGCACCAACACAAGTGCGAAAAGTGGTTTTTCCACACTAATACAAGTGCAAAAGTGGTTTTTCAACACTATCACAAGTGCAAAAAGTGGATTTTCAACACTATCACAAGTGCAAAAAGTGTTTTTTCCACACTAATACAAGTGCAAAAGTGGTTTCCTGCACCAACACAAGTGCGAAAAGTTGTTTTTCAACACTAACACAAGTGCGAAAAGTGGTTTTTCAACACTATCACAAGTGCAAAAAGTGTTTTTTCCACACTAATACAAGTGCAAAAGTGGTTTCCTGCACCAACACAAGTGCGAAAAGTGGTTTTTCAACACTAACACAAGTGCGAAAAGTGGTTTTTCAACACTAACACAAGTGCGAAAAGTGTTTTTTCCACACTAATACAAGTGCAAAAGTGGTTTCCTGCACCAACATAAGTGCGAAAAGTGGATTTTCAACACTAACACAAGTGCGAAAAGTGGTTTTTCAACACTATCCCAAGTGCAAAAAGTGTTTTTTCCACACTAATACAAGTGCAAAAAGTGTTTTTTCCACACTAATACAAGTGCAAAAGTGGTTTCCTGCACCAACCCAAGTGCGAAAAGTGGTTTTTCAACACTAACACAAGTGCGAAAAGTGTTTTTCAACACTAACACAAGTGCGAAAAGTGGTTTTTCAACACTATCACAAGTGCAAAAAGTGTTTTTTCCACACTAATACAGGTGCAAAAGTGGTTTTCTGCACCAACACAAGTGCGAAAAGTTGTTTTTCAACACTAACACAAGTGCAAAAAGTGTTTTTTCCACACTAATACAAGTGCAAAAGTGGTTTCCTGCACCAACACAAGTGCGAAAAGTAGTTTTTCAACACTAACACCAGTGCGAAAAGTGGTTTCCTGCACCAACACAAGTGCGAAAAGTGGTTTTTCAACACTAATACAAGTGCAAAAGTGGTTTCCTGCACCAACACAAGTGCGAAAAGTGGTTTTTCAACACTAATACAAGTGCAAAAGTGGTTTTTCAACACTATCACAAGTGCAAAAAGTGGATTTTCAACACTATCACAAGTGCAAAAAGTGGTTTTTCAACACTTACACAAGTGCGAAAAGTGGTTTTTCAACACTATCACAAGTGCAAAAAGTGGATTTTCAACACGATCACAAGTGCAAAAAGTGTTTTTTCCACACTAATACAAGTGCAAAAGTGGTTTCCTGCACCAACACAAGTGCGAAAAGTGGTTTTTCAACACTAACACAAGTGCGAAAAGTGGTTTTTCAACACTAACACAAGTACGAAAAGTGGTTTTTCAACACTATCACAAGTGCAAAAAGTGTTTTTTCCACACTAATACAAGTGCAAAAGTGGTTTCCTGCACCAACACAAGTGCGAAAAGTGGTTTTTCAACACTAACACAAGTGCGAAAAGTGGTTTTTCAACACTAACACAAGTGCGAAAAGTGGTTTTTCAACACTATCACAAGTGCAAAAAGTGTTTTTTCCACACTAATACAAGTGCAAAAGTGGTGTTTCAACACTAACACAAGTGCGAAAAGTGGTTTTTCAACACTATCACAAGTGCAAAAAGTGGATTTTCAACACTATCACAAGTGCAAAAAGTGTTTTTTCCACACTAATACAAGTGCAAAAGTGGTTTCCTGCACCAACACAAGTGCGAAAAGTGGTTTTTCCACACTAATACAAGTGCAAAAGTGGTTTTTCAACACTATCACAAGTGCAAAAAGTGGATTTTCAACACCATCACAAGTGCAAAAAGTTGTTTTTCCACACTAATACAAGTGCAAAAGTGGTTTCCTGCACCAACACAAGTGCGAAAAGTGGTTTTTCAACACTAACACCAGTGCAAAAAGTGGTTTCCTGCACCAACACAAGTGTGAAAAGTGGTTTTTCAACACTAATACAAGTGCAAAAGTGGTTTTCTGCACCAACACAAGTGCGAAAAGTGGTTTTTCAACACTAACACAAGTGCGAAAAGTGGTTTTTCAACACTATCCCAAGTGCAAAAAGTGTTTTTTCCACACTAATACAAGTGCAAAAAGTGTTTTTTCCACACTAAGACAAGTGCAAAAGTGGTTTCCTGCACCAATACAAGTGCAAAAGTGGTTTTTCAACACTATCACAAGTGCAAAAAGTGTTTTTTCCACACTAATACAAGTGCAAAAGTGGTTTTCTGCACCAACACAAGTGCGAAAAGTGGTTTTTCAACACTAACACAAGTGCGAAAAGTGGTTTTTCAACACTATCCCAAGTGCAAAAAGTGTTTTTTCCACACTAATACAGGTGCAAAAGTGGTTTTTCAACACTATCACAAGTGCAAAAAGTGTTTTTCCACACTTATACAAGTGCAAAAGTGGTTTTCTGCACCAACACAAGTGCGAAAAGTGGTTTTTCAACACTAACACAAGTGCGAAAAGTGGTTTTTCAACACTATCCCAAGTGCAAAAAGTGTTTTTTCCACACTAATACAAGTGCAAAAAGTGGTTTCCTGCACCAACACAAGTGCGAAAAGTGGTTTTTCCACACTAATACAAGTGCAAAAGTGGTTTTTCAACACTATCACAAGTGCAAAAAGTGGATTTTCAACACTATCACAAGTGCAAAAAGTGTTTTGTCCACACTAATACAAGTGCAAAAGTGGTTTCCTGCACCAACACAAGTGCGAAAAGTTGTTTTTCAACACTAACACAAGTCGAAAAGTGGTTTTTCAACACTATCACAAGTGCAAAAAGTGTTTTTTCCACACTAATACAAGTGCAAAAGTGGTTTCCTGCACCAACACAAGTGCGAAAAGTGGTTTTTCAACACTAACCCAAGTGCGAAAAGTGGTTTTTCAACACTATCACAAGTGCAAAAAGTGTTTTTCCACACTAATACAAGTGCAAAAGTGGTTTCCTGCACCAACACAAGTGCGAAAAGTGGTTTTTCCACACTAATACAAGTGCAAAAGTGGTTTTTCAACACTATCACAAGTGCAAAAAGTGGATTTTCAACACTATCACAAGTGCAAAAAGTGTTTTTTCCACACTAATACAAGTGCAAAAGTGGTTTCCTGCACCAACACAAGTGCGAAAAGTTGTTTTTCAACACTAACACAAGTGCGAAAAGTGGTTTTTCAACACTATCACAAGTGCAAAAAGTGTTTTTTCCACACTAATACAAGTGCAAAAGTGGTTTCCTGCACCAACACAAGTGCGAAAAGTGGTTTTTCAACACTAACACAAGTGCGAAAAGTGGTTTTTCAACACTAACACAAGTGCGAAAAGTGTTTTTTCCACACTAATACAAGTGCAAAAGTGGTTTCCTGCACCAACATAAGTGCGAAAAGTGGTTTTTCAACACTAACACAAGTGCGAAAAGTGGTTTTTCAACACTATCCCAACTGCAAAAAGTGTTTTTTCCACACTAATACAAGTGCAAAAGTGGTTTCCTGCACCAACACAAGTGCGAAAAGTGGTTTTTCAACACTAACACAAGTGCGAAAAGTGTTTTTCAACACTAACACAAGTGCGAAAAGTGGTTTTTCAACACTATCACAAGTGCAAAAAGTGTTTTTTCCACACTAATACAGGTGCAAAAGTGATTTTCTGCACCAACACAAGTGCGAAAAGTTGTTTTTCAACACTAACACAAGTGCAAAAAGTGTTTTTTCCACACTAATACAAGTGCAAAAGTGGTTTCCTGCACCAACACAAGTGCGAAAAGTAGTTTTTCAACACTAACACCAGTGCGAAAAGTGGTTTCCTGCACCAACACAAGTGCGAAAAGTGGTTTTTCAACACTAATACAAGTGCAAAAGTGGTTTCCTGCACCAACACAAGTGCGAAAAGTGGTTTTTCAACACTAATACAAGTGCAAAAGTGGTTTTTCAACACTATCACAAGTGCAAAAAGTGGATTTTCAACACTATCACAAGTGCAAAAAGTGGTTTTTCAACACTTACACAAGTGCGAAAAGTGGTTTTTCAACACTATCACAAGTGCAAAAAGTGGATTTTCAACACGATCACAAGTGCAAAAAGTGTTTTTTCCACACTAATACAAGTGCAAAAGTGGTTTCCTGCACCAACACAAGTGCGAAAAGTGGTTTTTCAACACTAACACAAGTGCGAAAAGTGGTTTTTCAACACTAACACAAGTGCGAAAAGTGGTTTTTCAACACTATCACAAGTGCAAAAAGTGTTTTTTCCACACTAATACAAGTGCAAAAGTGGTTTCCTGCACCAACACAAGTGCGAAAAGTGGTTTTTCAACACTAACACAAGTGCGAAAAGTGGTTTTTCAACACTAACACAAGTGCGAAAAGTGGTTTTTCAACACTATCACAAGTGCAAAAAGTGTTTTTTCCACACTAATACAAGTGCAAAAGTGGTGTTTCAACACTAACACAAGTGCGAAAAGTGGTTTTTCAACACTATCACAAGTGCAAAAAGTGGATTTTCAACACTATCACAAGTGCAAAAAGTGGATTTTCAACACCATCACAAGTGCAAAAAGTTGTTTTTCCACACTAATACAAGTGCAAAAGTGGTTTCCTGCACCAACACAAGTGCGAAAAGTGGTTTTTCAACACTAACACCAGTGCAAAAAGTGGTTTCCTGCACCAACACAAGTGTGAAAAGTGGTTTTTCAACACTAATACAAGTGCAAAAGTGGTTTTCTGCACCAACACAAGTGCGAAAAGTGGTTTTTCAACACTAACACAAGTGCGAAAAGTGGTTTTTCAACACTATCCCAAGTGCAAAAAGTGTTTTTTCCACACTAATACAAGTGCAAAAAGTGTTTTTTCCACACTAAGACAAGTGCAAAAGTGGTTTCCTGCACCAATACAAGTGCAAAAGTGGTTTTTCAACACTATCACAAGTGCAAAAAGTGTTTTTTCCACACTAATACAAGTGCAAAAGTGGTTTTCTGCACCAACACAAGTGCGAAAAGTGGTTTTTCAACACTAACACAAGTGCGAAAAGTGGTTTTTCAACACTATCCCAAGTGCAAAAAGTGTTTTTTCCACACTAATACAAGTGCAAAAAGTGTTTTTTCCACACTAATACAAGTGCAAAAGTGGTTTCCTGCACCAACACAAGTGCGAAAAGTGGTTTTTCAACACTAACACAAGTGCGAAAAGTGTTTTTCAACACTAACACAAGTGCGAAAAGTGGTTTTTCAACACTATCACAAGTGCAAAAAGTGTTTTTTCCACACTAATACAAGTGCAAAAGTGGTTTTCTGCACCAACACAAGTGCGAAAAGTTGTTTTTCAACACTAACACAAGTGCAAAAAGTGTTTTTTCCACACTAATACAAGTGCAAAAGTGGTTTCCTGCACCAACACAAGTGCGAAAAGTGGTTTTTCAACACTAACACCAGTGCGAAAAGTGGTTTCCTGCACCAACACAAGTGCGAAAAGTGGTTTTTCAACACTAATACAAGTGCAAAAGTGGTTTTTCAACACTATCACAAGTGCAAAAAGTGGATTTTCAACACTATCACAAGTGCAAAAAGTGGTTTTTCAACACTTACACAAGTGCGAAAAGTGGTTTTTCAACACTATCACAAGTGCAAAAAGTGGATATTCAACACGATCACAAGTGCAAAATGTGTTTTTTCCACACTAATACAAGTGCAAAAGTGGTTTCCTGCACCAACACAAGTGCGAAAAGTGGTTCTTCAACACTAACACAAGTGCAAAAAGTGGTTTTTCAACACTATCACAAGTGCAAAAAGTGTTTTTTCCACACTAATACAAGTGCAAAAGTGGTTTCCTGCACCAACACAAGTGCGAAAAGTGGTTTTTCAACACTAACACAAGTGCGAAAAGTGGTTTTTCAACACTAACACAAGTGCGAAAAGTGGTTTTTCAACACTATCACAAGTGCAAAAAGTGTTTTTTCCACACTAATACAAGTGCAAAAGTGGTTTCCTGCACCAACACAAGTGCGAAAAGTGGTTTTTCAACACTAACACAAGTGCGAAAAGTGGTTTTTCAACACTATCACAAGTGCGAAAAGTGGTTTTTCAACACTAACACAAGTGCGAAAAGTGTTTTTCAACACTAACACAAGTGCGAAAAGTGGTTTTTCAACACTATCACAAGTGCAAAAAGTGTTTTTTCCACACTAATACAAGTGCAAAAGTGGTTTTCTGCACCAACATAAGTGCGAAAAGTTGTTTTTCAACACTAACACAAGTGCAAAAAGTGTTTTTTCCACACTAATATAAGTGCAAAAGTGGTTTCCTGCACCAACACAAGTGCGAAAAGTAGTTTTTCAACACTAACACCAGTGCGAAAAGTGGTTTCCTGCACCACAAGTGCGAAAAGTGGTTTTTCAACACTAATGCAAGTGCAAAAGTGGTTTTTCAACACTATCACAAGTGCAAAAAGTGGATTTTCAACACTATCACAAGTGCAAAAAGTGGTTTTTCAACACTTACACAAGTGCGAAAAGTGGTTTTTCAACACTATCACAAGTGCAAAAAGTGGATTTTCAACACGATCACAAGTGCAAAAAGTGTTTTTTCCACACTAATACAAGTGCAAAAGTGGTTTCCTGCACCAACACAAGTGCGAAAAGTGGTTCTTCAACACTAACACAAGTGCGAAAAGTGGTTTTTCAACACTATCACAAGTGCAAAAAGTGGATTTTCAACACTATCACAAGTGCAAAAAGTGTTTTTTCCACACTAATACAAGTGCAAAAGTGGTTTCCTGCACCAACACAAGTGCGAAAAGTGGTTTTTCAACACTAACACAAGTGCGAAAAGTGGTTTTCCAACACTAACACAAGTGCGAAAAGTGGTTTTTCAACACTATCACAAGTGCAAAAAGTGTTTTTTCCACACTAATACAAGTGCAAAAGTGGTTTCCTGCACCAACACAAGTGCGAAAAGTGGTTTTTCAACACTAACACAAATGCGAAAAGTAGTTTTTCAACACTATCACAAGTGCGAAAAGTGGTTTTTCAACACTAACACAAGTGCGAAAAGTGGTTTTTCAACACTATCACAAGTGCAAAAAGTATTTTTTCCACACTAATACAAGTGCAAAAGTGGTGTTTCAACACTAACACAAGTGCGAAAAGTGGTTTTTCAACACTATCACAAGTGCAAAAAGTGGATTTTCAACACTATCACAAGTGCAAAAAGTGTTTTTTCCACACTAGTACAAGTGCAAAAGTGGTTTCCTGCACCAACACAAGTGCGAAAAGTGGTTTTTCCACACTAATACAAGTGCAAAAGTGGTTTTTCAACACTATCACAAGTGCAAAAAGTGGATTTTCAACACTATCACAAGTGCAAAAAGTGTTTTGTCCACACTAATACAAGTGCAAAAGTGGTTTCCTGCACCAACACAAGTGCGAAAAGTTGTTTTTCAACACTAACACAAGTCGAAAAGTGGTTTTTCAACACTATCACAAGTGCAAAAAGTGTTTTTTCCACACTAATACAAGTGCAAAAGTGGTTTCCTGCACCAACACAAGTGCGAAAAGTGGTTTTTTAACACTAACCCAAGTGCGAAAAGTGGTTTTTCAACACTATCACAAGTGCAAAAAGTGTTTTTCCACACTAATACAAGTGCAAAAGTGGTTTCCTGCACCAACACAAGTGCGAAAAGTGGTTTTTCCACACTAATACAAGTGCAAAAGTGGTTTTTCAACACTATCACAAGTGCAAAAAGTGGATTTTCAACACTATCACAAGTGCAAAAAGTGTTTTTTCCACACTAATACAAGTGCAAAAGTGGTTTCCTGCACCAACACAAGTGCGAAAAGTTGTTTTTCAACACTAACACAAGTGCGAAAAGTGGTTTTTCAACACTATCACAAGTGCAAAAAGTGTTTTTTCCACACTAATACAAGTGCAAAAGTGGTTTCCTGCACCAACACAAGTGCGAAAAGTGGTTTTTCAACACTAACACAAGTGCGAAAAGTGGTTTTTCAACACTAACACAAGTGCGAAAAGTGTTTTTTCCACACTAATACAAGTGCAAAAGTGGTTTCCTGCACCAACATAAGTGCGAAAAGTGGTTTTTCAACACTAACACAAGTGCGAAAAGTGGTTTTTCAACACTATCCCAAGTGCAAAAAGTGTTTTTTCCACACTAATACAAGTGCAAAAAGTGTTTTTTCCACACTAATACAAGTGCAAAAGTGGTTTCCTGCACCAACACAAGTGCGAAAAGTGGTTTTTCAACACTAACACAAGTGCGAAAAGTGTTTTTCAACACTAACACAAGTGCGAAAAGTGGTTTTTCAACACTATCACAAGTGCAAAAAGTGTTTTTTCACACTAATACAAGTGCAAAAGTGGGTTTTCTGCACCAACACAAGTGCGAAAAGTTGTTTTTCAACACTAACACAAGTGCAAAAAGTGTTTTTTCCACACTAATACAAGTGCAAAAGTGGTTTCCTGCACCAACACAAGTGTGAAAAGTAGTTTTTCAACACTAACACCAGTGCGAAAAGTGGTTTCCTGCACCAACACAAGTGCGAAAAGTGGTTTTTCAACACTAATACAAGTGCAAAAGTGGTTTCCTGCACCAACACAAGTGCGAAAAGTGGTTTTTCAACACTAATACAAGTGCAAAAGTGGTTTTTCAACACTATCACAAGTGCAAAAAGTGGATTTTCAACACTATCACAAGTGCAAAAAGTGGTTTTTCAACACTTACACAAGTGCGAAAAGTGGTTTTTCAACACTATCACAAGTGCAAAAAGTGGATTTTCAACACTTACACAAGTGCAAAAAGTGTTTTTTCCACACTAATACAAGTGCAAAAGTGGTTTCCTGCACCAACACAAGTGCGAAAAGTGGTTTTTCAACACTAACACAAGTGCGAAAAGTGGTTTTTCAACACTAACACAAGTGCGAAAAGTGGTTTTTCAACACTATCACAAGTGCAAAAAGTGTTTTTTCCACACTAATACAAGTGCAAAAGTGGTTTCCTGCACCAACACAAGTGCGAAAAGTGGTTTTTCAACACTAACACAAGTGCGAAAAGTGGTTTTTCAACACTATCACAAGTGCGAAAAGTGGTTTTTCAACACTAACACAAGTGCGAAAAGTGGTTTTTCAACACTATCACAAGTGCAAAAAGTGTTTTTTCCACACTAATACAAGTGCAAAAGTGGTGTTTCAACACTAACACAAGTGCGAAAAGTGGTTTTTCAACACTATCACAAGTGCAAAAAGTGGATTTTCAACACTATCACAAGTGCAAAAAGTGTTTTTTCCACACTAATACAAGTGCAAAAGTGGTTTCCTGCACCAACACAAGTGCGAAAAGTGGTTTTTCCACACTAATACAAGTGCAAAAGTGGTTTTTCAACACTATCACAAGTGCAAAAAGTGGATTTTCAACACCATCACAAGTGCAAAAAGTTGTTTTTCCACACTAATACAAGTGCAAAAGTGGTTTCCTGCACCAACACAAGTGCGAAAAGTGGTTTTTGCAACACTAACACCAGTGCAAAAAGTGGTTTCCTGCACCAACACAAGTGTGAAAAGTGGTTTTTCAACACTAATACAAGTGCAAAAGTGGTTTTCTGCACCAACACAAGTGCGAAAAGTGGTTTTTCAACACTAACACAAGTGCGAAAAGTGGTTTTTCAACACTATCCCAAGTGCAAAAAGTGTTTTTTCCACACTAATACAAGTGCAAAAAGTGTTTTTTCCACACTAAGACAAGTGCAAAAGTGGTTTCCTGCACCAATACAAGTGCAAAAGTGGTTTTTCAACACTATCACAAGTGCAAAAAGTGTTTTTTCCACACTAATACAAGTGCAAAAGTGGTTTTCTGCACCAACACAAGTGCGAAAAGTGGTTTTTCAACACTAACACAAGTGCGAAAAGTGGTTTTTCAACACTATCCCAAGTGCAAAAAGTGTTTTTTCCACACTAATACAGGTGTAAAAGTGGTTTTTCAACACTATTACAAGTGCAAAAAGTGTTTTTCCACACTAATACAAGTGCAAAAGTGGTTTTCTGCACCAACACAAGTGCGAAAAGTGGTTTTTCAACACTAACACAAGTGCGAAAAGTGGTTTTTCAACACTATCCCAAGTGCAAAAAGTGTTTTTCCACACTAATACAAGTGCAAAAAGTGTTTTTTCCACACTAATACAAGTGCAAAAGTGGTTTCCTGCACCAACACAAGTGCGAAAAGTGGTTTTTCAACACTAACACAAGTGCGAAAAGTGTTTTTCAACACTAACACAAGTGCGAAAAGTGGTTTTTCAACACTATCACAAGTGCAAAAAGTGTTTTTTCCACACTAATACAAGTGCAAAAGTGGTTTTCTGCACCAACACAAGTGCGAAAAGTTGTTTTTCAACACTAACACAAGTGCAAAAAGTGTTTTTTCCACACTAATACAAGTGCAAAAGTGGTTTCCTGCACCAACACAAGTGCGAAAAGTGGTTTTTCAACACTAACACCAGTGCGAAAAGTGGTTTCCTGCACCAACACAAGTGCGAAAAGTGGTTTTTCAACACTAATACAAGTGCAAAAGTGGTTTTTCAACACTATCACAAGTGCAAAAAGTGGATTTTCAACACTATCACAAGTGCAAAAAGTGGTTTTTCAACACTTACACAAGTGCGAAAAGTGGTTTTTCAACACTATCACAAGTGCAAAAAGTGGATTTTCAACACGATCACAAGTGCAAAAAGTGTTTTTTCCACACTAATACAAGTGCAAAAGTGGTTTCCTGCACCAACACAAGTGCGAAAAAGTGGTTCTTCAACACTAACACAAGTGCGAAAAGTGGTTTTTCAACACTATCACAAGTGCAAAAAGTGGATTTTCAACACTATCACAAGTGCAAAAAGTGTTTTTTCCACACTAATACAAGTGCAAAAGTGGTTTCCTGCACCAACACAAGTGCGAAAAGTGGTTTTTCAACACTAACACAAGTGCGAAAAGTGGTTTTTCAACACTAACACAAGTGCGAAAAGTGGTTTTTCAACACTATCACAAGTGCAAAAAGTGTTTTTTCCACACTAATACAAGTGCAAAAGTGGTTTCCTGCACCAACACAAGTGCGAAAAGTGGTTTTTCAACACTAACACAAGTGGGAAAAGTGGTTTTTCAACACTATCACAAGTGCGAAAAGTGGTTTTTCAACACTAACACAAGTGCGAAAAGTGGTTTTTCAACACTATCACAAGTGCAAAAAGTATTTTTTCCACACTAATACAAGTGCAAAAGTGGTGTTTCAACACTAACACAAGTGCGAAAAGTGGTTTTTCAACACTATCACAAGTGCAAAAAGTGGATTTTCAACACTATCACAAGTGCAAAAAGTGTTTTTTCCACACTAGTACAAGTGCAAAAGTGGTTTCCTGCACCAACACAAGTGCGAAAAGTGGTTTTTCCACACTAATACAAGTGCAAAAGTGGTTTTTCAACACTATCACAAGTGCAAAAAGTGGATTTTCAACACTATCACAAGTGCAAAAAGTGTTTTGTCCACACTAATACAAGTGCAAAAGTGGTTTCCTGCACCAACACAAGTGCGAAAAGTTGTTTTTCAACACTTACACAAGTCGAAAAGTGGTTTTTCAACACTATCACAAGTGCAAAAAGTGTTTTTTCCACACTAATACAAGTGCAAAAGTGGTTTCCTGCACCAACACAAGTGCGAAAAGTGGTTTTTCAACACTAACCCAAGTGCAAAAAGTGTTTTTTCCACACTAATACAAGTGCAAAAGTGGTTTCCTGCACCAACACAAGTGCGAAAAGTGGTTTTTCAACACTAACACAAGTGCGAAAAGTAGTTTTTCAACACTAACACAAGTGCGAAAAGTGGTTTTTCAACACTATCACAAGTGCAAAAAGTGGATTTTCAACACGATCACAAGTGCAAAAAGTGTTTTTTCCACACTAATACAAGTGCAAAAGTGGTTTCCTGCACCAACACAAGTGCGAAAAGTGGTTTTTCAACACTAACACAAGTGCGAAAAGTGGTTTTTCAACACTAACACAAGTGCGAAAAGTGGTTTTTCAACACTATCACAAGTGCAAAAAGTGTTTTTTCCACACTAATACAAGTGCAAAAGTGGTTTTTCAACACTAACACAAGTGCGAAAAGTGGTTTTTCAACACTATCACAAGTGCGAAAAGTGGTTTTTCAACACTAACACAAGTGCGAAAAGTGGTTTTTCCACACGAATACAAGTGCAAAAGTGGTTTCCTGCACCAACACAAGTGCGGAAAGTGGTTTTTCAACACTAACACAAGTGCGAAAAGTGGTTTTTCAACACTAACACAAGTGCGAAAAGTGGTTTTTCAACACTAACACAAGTGCGAAAAGTGGTTTTTCAACACTAACACAAGTGCGAAAAGTGGTTTTCAACACTATCACAAGTGCAAAAAGTGTTTTTTCCACACTAATACAAGTGCAAAAGTGGTTTCCTGCACCAACACAAGTGCGAAAAGTTGTTTTTCAACACTAACACAAGTCGAAAAGTGGTTTTTCAACACTATCACAAGTGCAAAAAGTGTTTTTTCCACACTAATACAAGTGCAAAAGTGGTTTCCTGCACCAACACAAGTGCGAAAAGTGGTTTTTCAACACTAACCCAAGTGTGAAAAGTGGTTTTTCAACACTATCACAAGTGCAAAAAGTGTTTTTCCACACTAATACAAGTGCAAAAGTGGTTTCCTGCACCAACACAAGTGCGAAAAGTGGTTTTTCCACACTAATACAAGTGCAAAAG
This sequence comes from Myxine glutinosa, assembly GCF_964187855.1. Taxonomy (NCBI): domain Eukaryota; kingdom Metazoa; phylum Chordata; class Myxini; order Myxiniformes; family Myxinidae; genus Myxine; species Myxine glutinosa. The sequence goes on along the minus strand of NW_027617923.1, from coordinate 29,793 downwards.
TGGTTTTTCAACACTATCACAAGTGCAAAAAGTGGATTTTCAACACTATCACAAGTGCAAAAAGTGTTTTTTCCACACTAATACAAGTGCAAAAGTGGTTTCCTGCACCAACACAAGTGCGAAAAGTTGTTTTTCAACACTAACACAAGTGCGAAAAGTGTTTTTTCAACACTATCACAAGTGCAAAAAGTGTTTTTTCCACACTAATACAAGTGCAAAAGTGGTTTTCTGCACCAACACAAGTGCGAAAAGTGGTTTTTCAACACTAACACAAGTGCGAAAAGTGGTTTTTCAACACTAACACAAGTGCGAAAAGTGGTTTTTCAACACTAACACAAGTGCGAAAAGTGTTTTTTCCACACTAATACAAGTGCAAAAGTGGTTTCCTGCACCAACATAAGTGCGAAAAGTGGTTTTTCAACACTAACACAAGTGCGAAAAGTGGTTTTTCAACACTATCCCAAGTGCAAAAAATGTTTTTTCCACACTAATACAAGTGCAAAAGTGGTTTCCTGCACCAACATAAGTGCGAAAAGTGGTTTTTCAACACTAACACAAGTGCGAAAAGTGGTTTTTCAACACTAACACAAGTGCGAAAAGTGGTTTTTCAACACTATCACAAGTGCAAAAAGTGTTTTTTCCACACTAATACAAGTGGAAAAGTGGTTTCCTGCACCAACACAAGTGCGAAAAGTGGTTTTTCAACACTAACACAAGTGCGAAAAGTGGTTTTTCAACACTATCACAAGTGCGAAAAGTGGTTTTTCAACACTAACACAAGTGCGAAAAGTGGTTTTTCAACACTATCACAAGTGCAAAAAGTATTTTTTCCACACTAATACAAGTGCAAAAGTGGTGTTTCAACACTAACACAAGTGCGAAAAGTGGTTTTTAAACACTATCACAAGTGCAAAAAGTGGATTTTCAACACTATCACAAGTGCAAAAAGTGTTTTTTCCACACTAGTACAAGTGCAAAAGTGGTTTCCTGCAGCAACACAAGTGCGAAAAGTGGTTTTTCCACACTAATACAAGTGCAAAAGTGGTTTTTCAACACTATCACAAGTGCAAAAAGTGGATTTTCAACACTATCACAAGTGCAAAAAGTGTTTTGTCCACACTAATACAAGTGCAAAAGTGGTTTCCTGCACCAACACAAGTGCGAAAAGTTGTTTTTCAACACTAACACAAGTCGAAAAGTGGTTTTTCAACACTATCACAAGTGCAAAAAGTGTTTTTTCCACACTAATACAAGTGCAAAAGTGGTTTCCTGCACCAACACAAGTGCGAAAAGTGGTTTTTCAACACTAACCCAAGTGCAAAAAGTGTTTTTTCCACACTAATACAAGTGCAAAAGTGGTTTCCTGCACCAACACAAGTGCGAAAAGTGGTTTTTCAACACTAACACAAGTGCGAAAAGTAGTTTTTCAACACTAACACAAGTGCGAAAAGTGGTTTTTCAACACTATCACAAGTGCAAAAAGTGGATTTTCAACACGATCACAAGTGCAAAAAGTGTTTTTTCCACACTAATACAAGTGCAAAAGTGGTTTCCTGCACCAACACAAGTGCGAAAAGTGGTTTTTCAACACTAACACAAGTGCGAAAAGTGGTTTTTCAACACTAACACAAGTGCGAAAAGTGGTTTTTCAACACTATCACAAGTGCAAAAAGTGTTTTTTCCACACTAATACAAGTGCAAAAGTGGTTTTTCAACACTATCACAAGTGCAAAAAGTGGATTTTCAACACTATCACAAGTGCAAAAAGTGTTTTGTCCACACTAATACAAGTGCAAAAGTGGTTTCCTGCACCAACACAAGTGCGAAAAGTTGTTTTTCAACACTTACACAAGTCGAAAAGTGGTTTTTCAACACTATCACAAGTGCAAAAAGTGTTTTTTCCACACTAATACAAGTGCAAAAGTGGTTTCCTGCACCAACACAAGTGCGAAAAGTGGTTTTTCAACACTAACCCAAGTGCAAAAAGTGTTTTTTCCACACTAATACAAGTGCAAAAGTGGTTTCCTGCACCAACACAAGTGCGAAAAGTGGTTTTTCAACACTAACACAAGTGCGAAAAGTAGTTTTTCAACACTAACACAAGTGCGAAAAGTGGTTTTTCAACACTATCACAAGTGCAAAAAGTGGATTTTCAACACGATCACAAGTGCAAAAAGTGTTTTTTCCACACTAATACAAGTGCAAAAGTGGTTTCCTGCACCAACACAAGTGCGAAAAGTGGTTTTTCAACACTAACACAAGTGCGAAAAGTGGTTTTTCAACACTAACACAAGTGCGAAAAGTGGTTTTTCAACACTATCACAAGTGCAAAAAGTGTTTTTTCCACACTAATACAAGTGCAAAAGTGGTTTTTCAACACTAACACAAGTGCGAAAAGTGGTTTTTCAACACTATCACAAGTGCGAAAAGTGGTTTTTCAACACTAACACAAGTGCGAAAAGTGGTTTTTCCACACGAATACAAGTGCAAAAGTGGTTTCCTGCACCAACACAAGTGCGGAAAGTGGTTTTTCAACACTAACACAAGTGCGAAAAGTGGTTTTTCAACACTAACACAAGTGCGAAAAGTGGTTTTTCAACACTAACACAAGTGCGAAAAGTGGTTTTTCAACACTAACACAAGTGCGAAAAGTGGTTTTCAACACTATCACAAGTGCAAAAAGTGTTTTTTCCACACTAATACAAGTGCAAAAGTGGTTTCCTGCACCAACACAAGTGCGAAAAGTTGTTTTTCAACACTAACACAAGTCGAAAAGTGGTTTTTCAACACTATCACAAGTGCAAAAAGTGTTTTTTCCACACTAATACAAGTGCAAAAGTGGTTTCCTGCACCAACACAAGTGCGAAAAGTGGTTTTTCAACACTAACCCAAGTGTGAAAAGTGGTTTTTCAACACTATCACAAGTGCAAAAAGTGTTTTTCCACACTAATACAAGTGCAAAAGTGGTTTCCTGCACCAACACAAGTGCGAAAAGTGGTTTTTCCACACTAATACAAGTGCAAAAGTGGTTTTTCAACACTATCACAAGTGCAAAAAGTGGATTTTCAACACTATCACAAGTGCAAAAAGTGTTTTTTCCACACTAATACAAGTGCAAAAGTGGTTTCCTGCACCAACACAAGTGCGAAAAGTTGTTTTTCAACACTAACACAAGTGCGAAAAGTGTTTTTTCAACACTATCACAAGTGCAAAAAGTGTTTTTTCCACACTAATACAAGTGCAAAAGTGGTTTTCTGCACCAACACAAGTGCGAAAAGTGGTTTTTCAACACTAACACAAGTGCGAAAAGTGGTTTTTCAACACTAACACAAGTGCGAAAAGTGGTTTTTCAACACTAACACAAGTGCGAAAAGTGTTTTTTCCACACTAATACAAGTGCAAAAGTGGTTTCCTGCACCAACATAAGTGCGAAAAGTGGTTTTTCAACACTAACACAGGTGCGAAAAGTGGTTTTTCAACACTATCCCAAGTGCAAAAAATGTTTTTTCCACACTAATACAAGTGCAAAAGTGGTTTCCTGCACCAACATAAGTGCGAAAAGTGGTTTTTCAACACTAACACAAGTGCGAAAAGTGGTTTTTCAACACTAACACAAGTGCGAAAAGTGGTTTTTCAACACTATCACAAGTGCAAAAAGTGTTTTTTCCACACTAATACAAGTGGAAAAGTGGTTTCCTGCACCAACACAAGTGCGAAAAGTGGTTTTTCAACACTAACACAAGTGCGAAAAGTGGTTTTTCAACACTATCACAAGTGCGAAAAGTGGTTTTTCAACACTAACACAAGTGCGAAAAGTGGTTTTTCAACACTATCACAAGTGCAAAAAGTATTTTTTCCACACTAATACAAGTGCAAAAGTGGTGTTTCAACACTAACACAAGTGCGAAAAGTGGTTTTTCAACACTATCACAAGTGCAAAAAGTGGATTTTCAACACTATCACAAGTGCAAAAAGTGTTTTTTCCACACTAGTACAAGTGCAAAAGTGGTTTCCTGCACCAACACAAGTGCGAAAAGTGGTTTTTCCACACTAATACAAGTACAAAAGTGGTTTTTCAACACTATCACAAGTGCAAAAAGTGGATTTTCAACACTATCACAAGTGCAAAAAGTGTTTTGTCCACACTAATACAAGTGCAAAAGTGGTTTCCTGCACCAACACAAGTGCGAAAAGTTGTTTTTCAACACTAACACAAGTCGAAAAGTGGTTTTTCAACACTATCACAAGTGCAAAAAGTGTTTTTTCCACACTAATACAAGTGCAAAAGTGGTTTCCTGCACCAACACAAGTGCGAAAAGTGGTTTTTCAACACTAACCCAAGTGCAAAAAGTGTTTTTTCCACACTAATACAAGTGCAAAAGTGGTTTCCTGCACCAACACAAGTGCGAAAAGTGGTTTTTCAACACTAACACAAGTGCGAAAAGTAGTTTTTCAACACTAACACAAGTGCGAAAAGTGGTTTTTCAACACTATCACAAGTGCAAAAAGTGGATTTTCAACACGATCACAAGTGCAAAAAGTGTTTTTTCCACACTAATACAAGTGCAAAAGTGGTTTCCTGCACCAACACAAGTGCGAAAAGTGGTTTTTCAACACTAACACAAGTGCGAAAAGTGGTTTTTCAACACTAACACAAGTGAGAAAAGTGGTTTTTCAACACTATCACAAGTGCAAAAAGTGTTTTTTCCACACTAATACAAGTGCAAAAGTGGTTTTTCAACACTAACACAAGTGCGAAAAGTGGTTTTTCAACACTATCACAAGTGCGAAAAGTGGTTTTTCAACACTAACACAAGTGCGAAAAGTGGTTTTTCCACACGAATACAAGTGCAAAAGTGGTTTCCTGCACCAACACAAGTGCGGAAAGTGGTTTTTCAACACTAACACAAGTGCGAAAAGTGGTTTTTCAACACTAACACAAGTGCGAAAAGTGGTTTTTCAACACTAACACAAGTGCGAAAAGTGGTTTTTCAACACTAACACAAGTGCGAAAAGTGGTTTTCAACACTATCACAAGTGCAAAAAGTGTTTTTTCCACACTCATACAAGTGCAAAAGTGGTTTCCTGCACCAACACAAGTGCGAAAAGTTGTTTTTCAACACTAACACAAGTCGAAAAGTGGTTTTTCAACACTATCACAAGTGAAAAAAGTGTTTTTTCCACACTAATACAAGTGCAAAAGTGGTTTCCTGCACCAACACAAGTGCGAAAAGTGGTTTTTCAACACTAACCCAAGTGCGAAAAGTGGTTTTTCAACACTATCACAAGTGCAAAAAGTGTTTTTCCACACTAATACAAGTGCAAAAGTGGTTTCCTGCACCAACAAAGTGCGAAAAGTGGTTTTTCCACACTAATACAAGTGCAAAAGTGGTTTTTCAACACTATCACAAGTGCAAAAAGTGGATTTTCAACACTATCACAAGTGCAAAAAGTGTTTTTTCCACACTAATACAAGTGCAAAAGTGGTTTCCTGCACCAACACAAGTGCGAAAAGTTGTTTTTCAACACTAACACAAGTGCGAAAAGTGGTTTTTCAACACTATCACAAGTGCAAAAAGTGTTTTTTCCACACTAATACAAGTGCAAAAGTGGTTTTCTGCACCAACACAAGTGCGAAAAGTGGTTTTTCAACACTAACACAAGTGCGAAAAGTGGTTTTTCAACACTAACACAAGTGCGAAAAGTGGTTTTTCAACACTAACACAAGTGCGAAAAGTGTTTTTTCCACACTAATACAAGTGCAAAAGTGGTTTCCTGCACCAACATAAGTGCGAAAAGTGGTTTTTCAACACTAACACAAGTGCGAAAAGTGGTTTTTCAACACTATCCCAAGTGCAAAAAGTGTTTTTTCCACACTAATACAAGTGCAAAAAGTGTTTTTTCCACACTAATACAAGTGCAAAAGTGGTTTCCTGCACCAACACAAGTGCGAAAAGTGGTTTTTCAACACTAACACAAGTGCGAAAAGTGTTTTTCAACACTAACACAAGTGCGAAAAGTGGTTTTTCAACACTATCACAAGTGCAAAAAGTGTTTTTTCCACACTAATACAAGTGCAAAAGTGGTTTTCTGCACCAACACAAGTGCGAAAAGTTGTTTTTCAACACTAACACAAGTGCAAAAAGTGTTTTTTCCACACTAATACAAGTGCAAAAGTGGTTTCCTCCACCAACACAAGTGCGAAAAGTAGTTTTTCAACACTAACACCAGTGCGAAAAGTGGTTTCCTGCACCAACACAAGTGCGAAAAGTGGTTTTTCAACACTAATACAAGTGCAAAAGTGGTTTCCTGCACCAACACAAGTGCGAAAAGTGGTTTTTCAACACTAATACAAGTGCAAAAGTGGTTTTTCAACACTATCACAAGTGCAAAAAGTGGATTTTCAACACTATCACAAGTGCAAAAAGTGGTTTTTCAACACTTACACAAGTGCGAAAAGTGGTTTTTCAACACTATCACAAGTGCAAAAAGTGGATTTTCAACACGATCACAAGTGCAAAAAGTGTTTTTTCCACACTAATACAAGTGCAAAAGTGGTTTCCTGCACCAACACAAGTGCGAAAAGTGGTTTTTCAACACTAACACAAGTGCGAAAAGTGGTTTTTCAACACTAACACAAGTGCGAAAAGTGGTTTTTCAACACTATCACAAGTGCAAAAAGTGTTTTTTCCACACTAATACAAGTGCAAAAGTGGTTTCCTGCACCAACACAAGTGCGAAAAGTGGTTTTTCAACACTAACACAAGTGCGAAAAGTGGTTTTTCAACACTATCACAAGTGCGAAAAGTGGTTTTTCAACACTAACACAAGTGCGAAAAGTGGTTTTTCAACACTATCACAAGTGCAAAAAGTGTTTTTTCCACACTAATACAAGTGCAAAAGTGGTGTTTCAACACTAACACAAGTGCGAAAAGTGGTTTTTCAACACTAACACAAGTGCGAAAAGTGGTTTTTCAACACTATCACAAGTGCAAAAAGTGGATTTTCAACACTAACACAAGTGCGAAAAGTGGTTTTTCAACACTATCACAAGTGCAAAAAGTGGATTTTCAACACGATCACAAGTGCAAAAAGTGTTTTTTCCACACTAATACAAGTGCAAAAGTGGTTTCCTGCACCAACACAAGTGCGAAAAGTGGTTTTTCAACACTAACACAAGTGCGAAAAGTGGTTTTTCAACACTAACACAAGTGCGAAAAGTGGTTTTTCAACACTATCACAAGTGCAAAAAGTGTTTTTTCCACACTAATACAAGTGCAAAAGTGGTTTTTCAACACTAACACAAGTGCGAAAAGTGGTTTTTCAACACTATCACAAGTGCGAAAAGTGGTTTTTCAACACTAACACAAGTGCGAAAAGTGGTTTTTCCACACGAATACAAGTGCAAAAGTGGTTTCCTGCACCAACACAAGTGCGGAAAGTGGTTTTTCAACACTAACACAAGTGCGAAAAGTGGTTTTTCAACACTAACACAAGTGCGAAAAGTGGTTTTTCAACACTAACACAAGTGCGAAAAGTGGTTTTTCAACACTAACACAAGTGCGAAAAGTGGTTTTCAACACTATCACAAGTGCAAAAAGTGTTTTTTCCACACTAATACAAGTGCAAAAGTGGTTTCCTGCACCAACACAAGTGCGAAAAGTTGTTTTTCAACACTAACACAAGTCGAAAAGTGGTTTTTCAACACTATCACAAGTGCAAAAAGTGTTTTTTCCACACTAATACAAGTGCAAAAGTGGTTTCCTGCACCAACACAAGTGCGAAAAGTGGTTTTTCAACACTAACCCAAGTGTGAAAAGTGGTTTTTCAACACTATCACAAGTGCAAAAAGTGTTTTTCCACACTAATACAAGTGCAAAAGTGGTTTCCTGCACCAACACAAGTGCGAAAAGTGGTTTTTCCACACTAATACAAGTGCAAAAGTGGTTTTTCAACACTATCACAAGTGCAAAAAGTGGATTTTCAACACTATCACAAGTGCAAAAAGTGTTTTTTCCACACTAATACAAGTGCAAAAGTGGTTTCCTGCACCAACACAAGTGCGAAAAGTTGTTTTTCAACACTAACACAAGTGCGAAAAGTGTTTTTTCAACACTATCACAAGTGCAAAAAGTGTTTTTTCCACACTAATACAAGTGCAAAAGTGGTTTTCTGCACCAACACAAGTGCGAAAAGTGGTTTTTCAACACTAACACAAGTGCGAAAAGTGGTTTTTCAACACTAACACAAGTGCGAAAAGTGGTTTTTCAACACTAACACAAGTGCGAAAAGTGTTTTTTCCACACTAATACAAGTGCAAAAGTGGTTTCCTGCACCAACATAAGTGCGAAAAGTGGTTTTTCAACACTAACACAGGTGCGAAAAGTGGTTTTTCAACACTATCCCAAGTGCAAAAAATGTTTTTTCCACACTAATACAAGTGCAAAAGTGGTTTCCTGCACCAACATAAGTGCGAAAAGTGGTTTTTCAACACTAACACAAGTGCGAAAAGTGGTTTTTCAACACTAACACAAGTGCGAAAAGTGGTTTTTCAACACTATCACAAGTGCAAAAAGTGTTTTTTCCACACTAATACAAGTGGAAAAGTGGTTTCCTGCACCAACACAAGTGCGAAAAGTGGTTTTTCAACACTAACACAAGTGCGAAAAGTGGTTTTTCAACACTATCACAAGTGCGAAAAGTGGTTTTTCAACACTAACACAAGTGCGAAAAGTGGTTTTTCAACACTATCACAAGTGCAAAAAGTATTTTTTCCACACTAATACAAGTGCAAAAGTGGTGTTTCAACACTAACACAAGTGCGAAAAGTGGTTTTTCAACACTATCACAAGTGCAAAAAGTGGATTTTCAACACTATCACAAGTGCAAAAAGTGTTTTTTCCACACTAGTACAAGTGCAAAAGTGGTTTCCTGCACCAACACAAGTGCGAAAAGTGGTTTTTCCACACTAATACAAGTACAAAAGTGGTTTTTCAACACTATCACAAGTGCAAAAAGTGGATTTTCAACACTATCACAAGTGCAAAAAGTGTTTTGTCCACACTAATACAAGTGCAAAAGTGGTTTCCTGCACCAACACAAGTGCGAAAAGTTGTTTTTCAACACTAACACAAGTCGAAAAGTGGTTTTTCAACACTATCACAAGTGCAAAAAGTGTTTTTTCCACACTAATACAAGTGCAAAAGTGGTTTCCTGCACCAACACAAGTGCGAAAAGTGGTTTTTCAACACTAACCCAAGTGCAAAAAGTGTTTTTTCCACACTAATACAAGTGCAAAAGTGGTTTCCTGCACCAACACAAGTGCGAAAAGTGGTTTTTCAACACTAACACAAGTGCGAAAAGTAGTTTTTCAACACTAACACAAGTGCGAAAAGTGGTTTTTCAACACTATCACAAGTGCAAAAAGTGGATTTTCAACACGATCACAAGTGCAAAAAGTGTTTTTTCCACACTAATACAAGTGCAAAAGTGGTTTCCTGCACCAACACAAGTGCGAAAAGTGGTTTTTCAACACTAACACAAGTGCGAAAAGTGGTTTTTCAACACTAACACAAGTGAGAAAAGTGGTTTTTCAACACTATCACAAGTGCAAAAAGTGTTTTTTCCACACTAATACAAGTGCAAAAGTGGTTTTTCAACACTAACACAAGTGCGAAAAGTGGTTTTTCAACACTATCACAAGTGCGAAAAGTGGTTTTTCAACACTAACACAAGTGCGAAAAGTGGTTTTTCCACACGAATACAAGTGCAAAAGTGGTTTCCTGCACCAACACAAGTGCGGAAAGTGGTTTTTCAACACTAACACAAGTGCGAAAAGTGGTTTTTCAACACTAACACAAGTGCGAAAAGTGGTTTTTCAACACTAACACAAGTGCGAAAAGTGGTTTTTCAACACTAACACAAGTGCGAAAAGTGGTTTTCAACACTATCACAAGTGCAAAAAGTGTTTTTTCCACACTCATACAAGTGCAAAAGTGGTTTCCTGCACCAACACAAGTGCGAAAAGTTGTTTTTCAACACTAACACAAGTCGAAAAGTGGTTTTTCAACACTATCACAAGTGAAAAAAGTGTTTTTTCCACACTAATACAAGTGCAAAAGTGGTTTCCTGCACCAACACAAGTGCGAAAAGTGGTTTTTCAACACTAACCCAAGTGCGAAAAGTGGTTTTTCAACACTATCACAAGTGCAAAAAGTGTTTTTCCACACTAATACAAGTGCAAAAGTGGTTTCCTGCACCAACAAAGTGCGAAAAGTGGTTTTTCCACACTAATACAAGTGCAAAAGTGGTTTTTCAACACTATCACAAGTGCAAAAAGTGGATTTTCAACACTATCACAAGTGCAAAAAGTGTTTTTTCCACACTAATACAAGTGCAAAAGTGGTTTCCTGCACCAACACAAGTGCGAAAAGTTGTTTTTCAACACTAACACAAGTGCGAAAAGTGGTTTTTCAACACTATCACAAGTGCAAAAAGTGTTTTTTCCACACTAATACAAGTGCAAAAGTGGTTTTCTGCACCAACACAAGTGCGAAAAGTGGTTTTTCAACACTAACACAAGTGCGAAAAGTGGTTTTTCAACACTAACACAAGTGCGAAAAGTGGTTTTTCAACACTAACACAAGTGCGAAAAGTGTTTTTTCCACACTAATACAAGTGCAAAAGTGGTTTCCTGCACCAACATAAGTGCGAAAAGTGGTTTTTCAACACTAACACAAGTGCGAAAAGTGGTTTTTCAACACTATCCCAAGTGCAAAAAGTGTTTTTTCCACACTAATACAAGTGCAAAAAGTGTTTTTTCCACACTAATACAAGTGCAAAAGTGGTTTCCTGCACCAACACAAGTGCGAAAAGTGGTTTTTCAACACTAACACAAGTGCGAAAAGTGTTTTTCAACACTAACACAAGTGCGAAAAGTGGTTTTTCAACACTATCACAAGTGCAAAAAGTGTTTTTTCCACACTAATACAAGTGCAAAAGTGGTTTTCTGCACCAACACAAGTGCGAAAAGTTGTTTTTCAACACTAACACAAGTGCAAAAAGTGTTTTTTCCACACTAATACAAGTGCAAAAGTGGTTTCCTCCACCAACACAAGTGCGAAAAGTAGTTTTTCAACACTAACACCAGTGCGAAAAGTGGTTTCCTGCACCAACACAAGTGCGAAAAGTGGTTTTTCAACACTAATACAAGTGCAAAAGTGGTTTCCTGCACCAACACAAGTGCGAAAAGTGGTTTTTCAACACTAATACAAGTGCAAAAGTGGTTTTTCAACACTATCACAAGTGCAAAAAGTGGATTTTCAACACTATCACAAGTGCAAAAAGTGGTTTTTCAACACTTACACAAGTGCGAAAAGTGGTTTTTCAACACTATCACAAGTGCAAAAAGTGGATTTTCAACACGATCACAAGTGCAAAAAGTGTTTTTTCCACACTAATACAAGTGCAAAAGTGGTTTCCTGCACCAACACAAGTGCGAAAAGTGGTTTTTCAACACTAACACAAGTGCGAAAAGTGGTTTTTCAACACTAACACAAGTGCGAAAAGTGGTTTTTCAACACTATCACAAGTGCAAAAAGTGTTTTTTCCACACTAATACAAGTGCAAAAGTGGTTTCCTGCACCAACACAAGTGCGAAAAGTGGTTTTTCAACACTAACACAAGTGCGAAAAGTGGTTTTTCAACACTATCACAAGTGCGAAAAGTGGTTTTTCAACACTAACACAAGTGCGAAAAGTGGTTTTTCAACACTATCACAAGTGCAAAAAGTGTTTTTTCCACACTAATACAAGTGCAAAAGTGGTGTTTCAACACTAACACAAGTGCGAAAAGTGGTTTTTCAACACTATCACAAGTGCAAAAAGTGGATTTTCAACACTATCACAAGTGCAAAAAGTGTTTTTTCCACACTAATACAAGTGCAAAAGTGGTTTCCTGCACCAACACAAGTGCGAAAAGTGGTTTTTCCACACTAATACAAGTGCAAAAGTGGTTTTTCAACACTATCACAAGTGCAAAAAGTGGATTTTCAACACCATCACAAGTGCAAAAAGTTGTTTTTCCACACTAATACAAGTGCAAAAGTGGTTTCCTGCACCAACACAAGTGCGAAAAGTGGTTTTTCAACACTAACACCAGTGCAAAAAGTGGTTTCCTGCACCAACACAAGTGTGAAAAGTGGTTTTTCAACACTAATACAAGTGCAAAAGTGGTTTTCTGCACCAACACAAGTGCGAAAAGTGGTTTTTCAACACTAACACAAGTGCGAAAAGTGGTTTTTCAACACTATCCCAAGTGCAAAAAGTGTTTTTTCCACACTAATACAAGTGCAAAAAGTGTTTTTTCCACACTAAGACAAGTGCAAAAGTGGTTTCCTGCACCAATACAAGTGCAAAAGTGGTTTTTCAACACTATCACAAGTGCAAAAAGTGTTTTTTCCACACTAATACAAGTGCAAAAGTGGTTTTCTGCACCAACACAAGTGCGAAAAGTGGTTTTTCAACACTAACACAAGTGCGAAAAGTGGTTTTTCAACACTATCCCAAGTGCAAAAAGTGTTTTTTCCACACTAATACAGGTGCAAAAGTGGTTTTTCAACACTATCACAAGTGCAAAAAGTGTTTTTCCACACTAATACAAGTGCAAAAGTGGTTTTCTGCACCAACACAAGTGCGAAAAGTGGTTTTTCAACACTAACACAAGTGCGAAAAGTGGTTTTTCAACACTATCCCAAGTGCAAAAAGTGTTTTTTCCACACTAATACAAGTGCAAAAAGTGTTTTTTCCACACTAATACAAGTGCAAAAGTGGTTTCCTGCACCAACACAAGTGCGAAAAGTGGTTTTTCAACACTAACACAAGTGCGAAAAGTGTTTTTCAACACTAACACAAGTGCGAAAAGTGGTTTTTCAACACTATCACAAGTGCAAAAAGTGTTTTTTCCACACTAATACAAGTGCAAAAGTGGTTTTCTGCACCAACACAAGTGCGAAAAGTTGTTTTTCAACACTAACACAAGTGCAAAAAGTGTTTTTTCCACACTAATACAAGTGCAAAAGTGGTTTCCTGCACCAACACAAGTGCGAAAAGTGGTTTTTCAACACTAACACCAGTGCGAAAAGTGGTTTCCTGCACCAACACAAGTGCGAAAAGTGGTTTTTCAATACTAATACAAGTGCAAAAGTGGTTTTTCAACACTATCACAAGTGCAAAAAGTGGATTTTCAACACTATCACAAGTGCAAAAAGTGGTTTTTCAACACTTACACAAGTGCGAAAAGTGGTTTTTCAACACTATCACAAGTGCAAAAAGTGGATTTTCAACACGATCACAAGTGCAAAAAGTGTTTTTTCCACACTAATACAAGTGCAAAAGTGGTTTCCTGCACCAACACAAGTGCGAAAAGTGGTTCTTCAACACTAACACAAGTGCGAAAAGTGGTTTTTCAACACTATCACAAGTGCAAAAAGTGGATTTTCAACACTATCACAAGTGCAAAAAGTGTTTTTTCCACACTAATACAAGTGCAAAAGTGGTTTCCTGCACCAACACAAATGCGAAAAGTGGTTTTTCAACACTAACACAAGTGCGAAAAGTGGTTTTTCAACACTAACACAAGTGCGAAAAGTGGTTTTTCAACACTATCACAAGTGCAAAAAGTGTTTTTTCCACACTAATACAAGTGCAAAAGTGGTTTCCTGCACCAACACAAGTGCGAAAAGTGGTTTTTCAACACTAACACAAGTGCGAAAAGTGGTTTTTCAACACTATCACAAGTGCGAAAAGTGGTTTTTCAACACTAACACAAGTGCGAAAAGTGTTTTTCAACACTAACACAAGTGCGAAAAGTGGTTTTTCAACACTATCACAAGTGCAAAAAGTGTTTTTTCCACACTAATACAAGTGCAAAAGTGGTTTTCTGCACCAACACAAGTGCGAAAAGTTGTTTTTCAACACTAACACAAGTGCAAAAAGTGTTTTTTCCACACTAATACAAGTGCAAAAGTGGTTTCCTGCACCAACACAAGTGCGAAAAGTGGTTTTTCAACACTAACACCAGTGCGAAAAGTGGTTTCCTGCACCAACACAAGTGCGAAAAGTGGTTTTTCAACACCAATGCAAGTGCAAAAGTGGTTTTTCAACACTATCACAAGTGCAAAAAGTGGATTTTCAACACTATCACAAGTGCAAAAAGTGGTTTTTCAACACTTACACAAGTGCGAAAAGTGGTTTTTCAACACTATCACAAGTGCAAAAAGTGGATTTTCAACACGATCACAAGTGCAAAAAGTGTTTTTTCCACACTAATAGAAGTGCAAAAGTGGTTTCCTGCACCAACACAAGTGCGAAAAGTGGTTCTTCAACACTAACACAAGTGCGAAAAGTGGTTTTTCAACACTATCACAAGTGCAAAAAGTGGATTTTCAACACTATCACAAGTGCAAAAAGTGTTTTTTCCACACTAATACAAGTGCAAAAGTGGTTTCCTGCACCAACACAAGTGCGAAAAGTGGTTTTTCAACACTAACACAAGTGCGAAAAGTGGTTTTTCAACACTAACACAAGTGCGAAAAGTGGTTTTTCAACACTATCACAAGTGCAAAAAGTGTTTTTTCCACACTAATACAAGTGCAAAAGTGGTTTCCTGCACCAACACAAGTGCGAAAAGTGGTTTTTCAACACTAACACAAATGCGAAAAGTGGTTTTTCAACACTATCACAAGTGCGAAAAGTGGTTTTTCAACACTAACACAAGTGCGAAAAGTGGTTTTTCAACACTATCACAAGTGCAAAAAGTATTTTTTCCACACTAATACAAGTGCAAAAGTGGTGTTTCAACACTAACACAAGTGCGAAAAGTGGTTTTTCAACACTATCACAAGTGCAAAAAGTGGATTTTCAACACTATCACAAGTGCAAAAAGTGTTTTTTCCACACTAGTACAAGTGCAAAAGTGGTTTCCTGCACCAACACAAGTGCGAAAAGTGGTTTTTCCACACTAATACAAGTGCAAAAGTGGTTTTTCAACACTATCACAAGTGCAAAAAGTGGATTTTCAACACTATCACAAGTGCAAAAAGTGTTTTGTCCACACTAATACAAGTGCAAAAGTGGTTTCCTGCACCAACACAAGTGCGAAAAGTTGTTTTTCAACACTAACACAAGTCGAAAAGTGGTTTTTCAACACTATCACAAGTGCAAAAAGTGTTTTTTCCACACTAATACAAGTGCAAAAGTGGTTTCCTGCACCAACACAAGTGCGAAAAGTGGTTTTTCAACACTAACCCAAGTGCGAAAAGTGGTTTTTCAACACTATCACAAGTGCAAAAAGTGTTTTTCCACACTAATACAAGTGCAAAAGTGGTTTCCTGCACCAACACAAGTGCGAAAAGTGGTTTTCCCACACTAATACAAGTGCAAAAGTGGTTTTTCAACACTATCACAAGTGCAAAAAGTGGATTTTCAAAACTATCACAAGTGCAAAAAGTGTTTTTTCCACACTAATACAAGTGCAAAAGTGGTTTCCTGCACCAACACAAGTGCGAAAAGTTGTTTTTCAACACTAACACAAGTGCGAAAAGTGGTTTTTCAACACTATCACAAGTGCAAAAAGTGTTTTTTCCACACTAATACAAGTGCAAAAGTGGTTTCCTGCACCAACACAAGTGCGAAAAGTGGTTTTTCAACACTAACACAAGTGCGAAAAGTGGTTTTTCAACACTAACACAAGTGCGAAAAGTGTTTTTTCCACACTAATACAAGTGCAAAAGTGGTTTCCTGCACCAACATAAGTGCGAAAAGTGGTTTTTCAACACTAACACAAGTGCGAAAAGTGGTTTTTCAACACTATCCCAAGTGCAAAAAGTGTTTTTTCCACACTAATACAAGTGCAAAAAGTGTTTTTTCCACACTAATACAAGTGCAAAAGTGGTTTCCTGCACCAACACAAGTGCGAAAAGTGGTTTTTCAACACTAACACAAGTGCGAAAAGTGTTTTTCAACACTAACACAAGTGCGAAAAGTGGTTTTTCAACACTATCACAAGTGCAAAAAGTGTTTTTTCCACACTAATACAAGTGCAAAAGTGGTTTTCTGCACCAACACAAGTGCGAAAAGTTGTTTTTCAACACTAACACAAGTGCAAAAAGTGTTTTTTCCACACTAATACAAGTGCAAAAGTGGTTTCCTGCACCAACACAAGTGCGAAAAGTAGTTTTTCAACACTAACACCAGTGCGAAAAGTGGTTTCCTGCACCAACACAAGTGCGAAAAGTGGTTTTTCAACACTAATACAAGTGCAAAAGTGGTTTCCTGCACCAACACAAGTGCGAAAAGTGGTTTTTCAACACTAATACAAGTGCAAAAGTGGTTTTTCAACACTATCACAAGTGCAAAAAGTGGATTTTCAACACTATCACAAGTGCAAAAAGTGGTTTTTCAACACTTACACAAGTGCGAAAAGTGGTTTTTCAACACTATCACAAGTGCAAAAAGTGGATTTTCAACACGATCACAAGTGCAAAAAGTGTTTTTTCCACACTAATACAAGTGCAAAAGTGGTTTCCTGCACCAACACAAGTGCGAAAAGTGGTTTTTCAACACTAACACAAGTGCGAAAAGTGGTTTTTCAACACTAACACAAGTGCGAAAAGTGGTTTTTCAACACTATCACAAGTGCAAAAAGTGTTTTTTCCACACTAATACAAGTGCAAAAGTGGTTTCCTGCACCAACACAAGTGCGAAAAGTGGTTTTTCAACACTAACACAAGTGCGAAAAGTGGTTTTTCAACACTATCACAAGTGCGAAAAGTGGTTTTTCAACACTAACACAAGTGCGAAAAGTGGTTTTTCAACACTATCACAAGTGCAAAAAGTGTTTTTTCCACACTAATACAAGTGCAAAAGTGGTGTTTCAACACTAACACAAGTGCGAAAAGTGGTTTTTCAACACTATCACAAGTGCAAAAAGTGGATTTTCAACACTATCACAAGTGCAAAAAGTGTTTTTTCCACACTAATACAAGTGCAAAAGTGGTTTCCTGCACCAACACAAGTGCGAAAAGTGGTTTTTCAACACTAACACAAGTGCGAAAAGTGGTTTTTCAACACTAACACAAGTGCGAAAAGTGGTTTTTCAACACTATCACAAGTGCAAAAAGTGTTTTTTCCACACTAATACAAGTGCAAAAGTGGTTTCCTGCACCAACACAAGTGCGAAAAGTGGTTTTTCAACACTAACACAAATGCGAAAAGTGGTTTTTCAACACTATCACAAGTGCGAAAAGTGGTTTTTCAACACTAACACAAGTGCGAAAAGTGGTTTTTCAACACTATCACAAGTGCAAAAAGTATTTTTTCCACACTAATACAAGTGCAAAAGTGGTGTTTCAACACTAACACAAGTGCGAAAAGTGGTTTTTCAACACTATCACAAGTGCAAAAAGTGGATTTTCAACACTATCACAAGTGCAAAAAGTGTTTTTTCCACACTAGTACAAGTGCAAAAGTGGTTTCCTGCACCAACACAAGTGCGAAAAGTGGTTTTTCCACACTAATACAAGTGCAAAAGTGGTTTTTCAACACTATCACAAGTGCAAAAAGTGGATTTTCAACACTATCACAAGTGCAAAAAGTGTTTTGTCCACACTAATACAAGTGCAAAAGTGGTTTCCTGCACCAACACAAGTGCGAAAAGTTGTTTTTCAACACTAACACAAGTCGAAAAGTGGTTTTTCAACACTATCACAAGTGCAAAAAGTGTTTTTTCCACCCTAATACAAGTGCAAAAGTGGTTTCCTGCACCAACACAAGTGCGAAAAGTGGTTTTTCAACACTAACCCAAGTGCGAAAAGTGGTTTTTCAACACTATCACAAGTGCAAAAAGTGTTTTTCCACACTAATACAAGTGCAAAAGCGGTTTCCTGCACCAACACAAGTGCGAAAAGTGGTTTTTCCACACTAATACAAGTGCAAAAGTGGTTTTTCAACACTATCACAACTGCAAAAAGTGGATTTTCAACACTATCACAAGTGCAAAAAGTGTTTTTTCCACACTAATACAAGTGCAAAAGTGGTTTCCTGCACCAACACAAGTGCGAAAAGTGGTTTTTCAACACTATCACAAGTGCAAAAAGTGTTTTTTCCACACTAATACAAGTGCAAAAGTGGTTTCCTGCACCAACACAAGTGCTAAAAGTGGTTTTTCAACACTAACACAAGTGCGAAAAGTGGTTTTTCAACACTAACACAAGTGCGAAAAGTGTTTTTTCCACACTAATACAAGTGCAAAAGTGGTTTCCTGCACCAACATAAGTGCGAAAAGTGGTTTTTCAACACTAACACAAGTGCGAAAAGTTGTTTTTCAACACTATCCCAAGTGCAAAAAGTGTTTTTTCCACACTAATACAAGTGCAAAAAGTGTTTTTTCCACACTAATACAAGTGCAAAAGTGGTTTCCTGCACCAACACAAGTGCGAAAAGTGGTTTTTCAACACTAACACAAGTGCGAAAAGTGTTTTTCAACACTAACACAAGTGCGAAAAGTGGTTTTTCAACACTATCACAAGTGCAAAAAGTGTTTTTTCCACACTAATACAAGTGCAAAAGTGGTTTTCTGCACCAACACAAGTGCGAAAAGTTGTTTTTCAACACTAACACAAGTGCAAAAAGTGTTTTTTCCACACTAATACAAGTGCAAAAGTGGTTTCCTGCACCAACACAAGTGCGAAAAGTAGTTTTTCAACACTAACACCAGTGCGAAAAGTGGTTTCCTGCACCAACACAAGTGCGAAAAGTGGTTTTTCAACACTAGTACAAGTGCAAAAGTGGTTTCCTGCACCAACACAAGTGCGAAAAGTGGTTTTTCAACACTAATACAAGTGCAAAAGTGGTTTTTCAACACTATCACAAGTGCAAAAAGTGGATTTTCAACACTATCACAAGTGCAAAAAGTGGTTTTTCAACACTTACACAAGTGCGAAAAGTGGTTTTTCAACACTATCACAAGTGCAAAAAGTGGATTTTCAACACGATCACAAGTGCAAAAAGTGTTTTTTCCACACTAATACAAGTGCAAAAGTGGTTTCCTGCACCAACACAAGTGCGAAAAGTGGTTTTTCAACACTAACATAAGTGCGAAAAGTGGTTTTTCAACACTAACACAAGTGCGAAAAGTGGTTTTTCAACACTAATACAAGTGCAAAAGTGGTTTTTCAACACTATCACAAGTGCAAAAAGTGGATTTTCAACACTATCACAAGTGCAAAAAGTGGTTTTTCAACACTTACACAAGTGCGAAAAGTGGTTTTTCAACACTATCACAAGTGCAAAAAGTGGATTTTCAACACGATCACAAGTGCAAAAAGTGTTTTTTCCACACTAATACAAGTGCAAAAGTGGTTTCCTGCACCAACACAAGTGCGAAAAGTGGTTCTTCAACACTAACACAAGTGCGAAAGTGGTTTTTCAACACTATCACAAGTGCAAAAAGTGGATTTTCAACACTATCACAAGTGCAAAAAGTGTTTTTTCCACACTAATACAAGTGCAAAAGTGGTTTCCTGCACCAACACAAGTGCGAAAAGTGGTTTTTCAACACTAACACAAGTGCGAAAAGTGGTTTTTCAACACTAACACAAGTGCGAAAAGTGGTTTTTCAACACTATCACAAGTGCAAAAAGTGTTTTTTCCACACTAATACAAGTGCAAAAGTGGGTTTCCTGCACCAACACAAGTGCGAAAAGTGGTTTTTCAACACTAACACAAGTGCGAAAAGTGGTTTTTCAACACTAACACAAGTGCGAAAAGTGGTGTTTCAACACTAACACAAGTGCGAAAAGTGGTTTTTCAACACTATCACAAGTGCAAAAAGTGGATTTTCAACACTATCACAAGTGCAAAAAGTGTTTTGTCCACACTAATACAAGTGCAAAAGTGGTTTCCTGCACCAACACAAGTGCGAAAAGTTGTTTTTCAACACTAACACAAGTCGAAAAGTGGTTTTTCAACACTATCACAAGTGCAAAAAGTGTTTTTTTCCACACTAATACAAGTGCAAAAGTGGTTTCCTGCACCAACACAAGTGCGAAAAGTGGTTTTTCAACACTAACCCAAGTGCAAAAAGTGTTTTTTCCACACTAATACAAGTGCAAAAGTGGTTTCCTGCACCAACACAAGTGCGAAAAGTGGTTTTTCAACACTAACACAAGTGCGAAAAGTAGTTTTTCAACACTAACACAAGTGCGAAAAGTGGTTTTTCAACACTATCACAAGTGCAAAAAGTGGATTTTCAACACGATCACAAGTGCAAAAAGTGTTTTTTCCACACTAATACAAGTGCAAAAGTGGTTTCCTGCACCAACACAAGTGCGAAAAGTGGTTTTTCAACACTAACACAAGTGCGAAAAGTGGTTTTTCAACACTAACACAAGTGCGAAAAGTGGTTTTTCAACACTATCACAAGTGCAAAAAGTGTTTTTTCCACACTAATACAAGTGCAAAAGTGGTTTTTCAACACTAACACAAGTGCGAAAAGTGGTTTTTCAACACTATCACAAGTGCGAAAAGTGGTTTTTCAACACTAACACAAGTGCGAAAAGTGGTTTTTCCACACGAATACAAGTGCAAAAGTGGTTTCCTGCACCAACACAAGTGCAGAAAGTGGTTTTTCAACACTAACACAAGTGCGAAAAGTGGTTTTTCAACACTAACACAAGTGCGAAAAGTGGTTTTTCAACACTAACACAAGTGCGAAAAGTGGTTTTTCAACACTAACACAAGTGCGAAAAGTGGTTTTCAACACTATCACAAGTGCAAAAAGTGTTTTTTCCACACTAATACAAGTGCAAAAGTGGTTTCCTGCACCAACACAAGTGCGAAAAGTTGTTTTTCAACACTAACACAAGTCGAAAAGTGGTTTTTCAACACTATCACAAGTGCAAAAAGTGTTTTTTCCACACTAATACAAGTGCAAAAGTGATTTCCTGCACCAACACAAGTGCGAAAAGTGGTTTTTCAACACTAACCCAAGTGCGAAAAGTGGTTTTTCAACACTATCACAAGTGCAAAAAGTGTTTTTCCACACTAATACAAGTGCAAAAGTGGTTTCCTGCACCAACACAAGTGCGAAAAGTGGTTTTTCCACACTAATACAAGTGCAAAAGTGGTTTTTCAACACTATCACAAGTGCAAAAAGTGGATTTTCAACACTATCACAAGTGCAAAAAGTGTTTTTTCCACACTAATACAAGTGCAAAAGTGGTTTCCTGCACCAACACAAGTGCGAAAAGTTGTTTTTCAACACTAACACAAGTGCGAAAAGTGGTTTTTCAACACTATCACAAGTGCAAAAAGTGTTTTTGCCACACTAATACAAGTGCAAAAGTGGTTTCCTGCACCACCACAAGTGCGAAAAGTGGTTTTTCAACACTAACACAAGTGCGAAAAGTGGTTTTTCAACACTAACATAAGTGCGAAAAGTGTTTTTTCCACACTAATACAAGTGCAAAAGTGGTTTCCTGCACCAACATAAGTGCGAAAAGGGGTTTTTCAACACTAACACAAGTGCGAAAAGTGGTTTTTCAAACACTATCCAAGTGCAAAAAGTGTTTTTTCCACACTAATACAAGTGCAAAAAGTGTTTTTTTCCACACTAATACAAGTGCAAAAGTGGTTTCCTGCACCAACACAAGTGCGAAAAGTGGTTTTTCAACACTAACACAAGTGCGAAAAGTGTTTTTCAACACTAACACAAGTGCGAAAAGTGGTTTTTCAACACTATCACAAGTGCAAAAAGTGTTTTTTCCACACTAATACAAGTGCAAAAGTGGTTTTCTGCACCAACACAAGTGCGAAAAGTTGTTTTTCAACACTAACACAAGTGCAAAAAGTGTTTTTTCCACACTAATACAAGTGCAAAAGTGGTTTCCTGCACCAACACAAGTGCGAAAAGTAGTTTTTCAACACTAACACCAGTGCGAAAAGTGGTTTCCTGCACCAACACAAGTGCGAAAAGTGGTTTTTCAACACTAATACAAGTGCAAAAGTGGTTTCCTGCACCAACACAAGTGCGAAAAGTGTTTTTCAACACTAATACAAGTGCAAAAGTGGTTTTTCAACACTATCACAAGTGCAAAAAGTGGATTTTCAACACTATCACAAGTGCAAAAAGTGGTTTTTCAACACTTACACAAGTGCGAAAAGTGGTTTTTCAACACTATCACAAGTGCAAAAAGTGGATTTTCAACACGATCACAAGTGCAAAAAGTGTTTTTTCCACACTAATACAAGTGCAAAAGTGGTTTCCTGCACCAACACAAGTGCGAAAAGTGGTTTTTCAACACTAACACAAGTGCGAAAAGTGGTTTTTCAACACTAACACAAGTGCGAAAAGTGGTTTTTCAACACTATCACAAGTGCAAAAAGTGTTTTTTCCACACTAATACAAGTGCAAAAGTGGTTTCCTGCACCAACGCAAGTGCGAAAAGTGGTTTTTCAACACTATCACAAGTGCAAAAAGTGTTTTTTCCACACTAATACAAGTGCAAAAGTGGTGTTTCAACACTAACACAAGTGTGAAAAGTGGTTTTTCAACACTATCACAAGTGCAAAAAGTGGATTTTCAACACTATCACAAGTGCAAAAAGTGTTTTTTCCACACTAATACAAGTGCAAAAGTGGTTTCCTGCACCAACACAAGTGCGAAAAGTGGTTTTTCCACACTAATGCAAGTGCAAAAGTGGTTTTTCAACACTATCACAAGTGCAAAAAGTGGATTTTCAACACCATCACAAGTGCAAAAAGTTGTTTTTCCACACTAATACAAGTGCAAAAGTGGTTTCCTGCACCAACACAAGTGCGAAAAGTGGTTTTTCAACACTAACACCAGTGCAAAAAGTGGTTTCCTGCACCAACACAACTGTGAAAAGTGGTTTTTCAACACTAATACAAGTGCAAAAGTGGTTTTCTGCACCAACACAAGTGCGAAAAGTGGTTTTTCAACACTAACACAAGTGCGAAAAGTGGTTTTTCAACACTATCCCAAGTGCAAAAAGTGTTTTTTCCACACTAATACAAGTGCAAAAAGTGTTTTTTCCACACTAATACAAGTGCAAAAGTGGTTTCCTGCACCAATACAAGTGCAAAAGTGGTTTTTCAACACTATCACAAGTGCAAAAAGTGTTTTTTCCACACTAATACAAGTGCAAAAGTGGTTTTCTGCACCAACACAAGTGCGAAAAGTGGTTTTTCAACACTAACACAAGTGCGAAAAGTGGTTTTTCAACACTATCCCAAGTGCAAAAAGTGTTTTTTCCACACTAATACAGGTGCAAAAGTGGTTTTTCAACACTATCACAAGTGCGAAAAGTGGTTTTTCAACACTATCACAAGTGCAAAAAGTGGATTTTCAACACTATCACAAGTGCAAAAAGTGTTTTTTCAACACTAACACAAGTGCGAAAAGTGGTTTCCTGCACCAACACAAGTGCGAAAAGTGGTTTTTCCACACTAATACAAGTGCAAAAGTGGTTTTTCAACACTATCACAAGTGCAAAAAGTGGATTTTCAACACTATCACAAGTGCAAAAAGTGTTTTTGTCCACACTAATACAAGTGCAAAAGTGGTTTCGTGCACCAACACAAGTGCGAAAAGTTGTTTTTCAACACTAACACAAGTCGAAAAGTGGTTTTTCAACACTATCACAAGTGCAAAAAGTGTTTTTTCCACACTAATACAAGTGCAAAAGTGGTTTCAACACTAACACAAGTGCGAAAAGTGGTTTTTCAACACTATCACAAGTGCAAAAAGTGGATTTTCAACACTATCACAAGTGCAAAAAGTGTTTTTCCACACTAATACAAGTGCAAAAGTGGTTTCCTGCACCAACACAAGTGCGAAAAGTGGTTTTTCCACACTAATACAAGTGCAAAAGTGGTTTTTCAACACTATCACAAGTGCAAAAAGTGGATTTTCAACACTATCACAAGTGCAAAAAGTGTTTTTTCCACACTAATACAAGTGCAAAAGTGGTTTCCTGCACCAACACAAGTGCGAAAAGTTGTTTTTCAACACTAACACAAGTGCAAAAGTGGTTTTTCAACACTATCACAAGTGCAAAAAGTGTTTTTTCCACACTAATACAAGTGCAAAAGTGGTTTTCTGCACCAACACAAGTGCGAAAAGTGGTTTTTCAACACTAACACAAGTGCGAAAAGTGGTTTTTCAACACTATCCCAAGTGCAAAAAGTGTTTTTCAACACTAACACAAGTGCGAAAAGTGGTTTTTCAACACTATCACAAGTGCAAAAAGTGTTTTTCCACACTAATACAAGTGCAAAAGTGGTTTTCTGCACCAACACAAGTGCGAAAAGTAGTTTTTCAACACTAACACAAGTGCGAAAAGTGGTTTTTCAACACTATCCCAAGTGCAAAAAGTGTTTTTTCCACACTAATACAAGTGCAAAAAGTGTTTTTTCCACACTAATACAAGTGCAAAAGTGGTTTCCTGCACCAACACAAGTGCGAAAGTGGTTTTTCAACACTATCACAAGTGCGAAAAGTGGTTTTTCAACACTATCACAAGTGCAAAAAGTGTTTTTTCCACACTAATACAAGTGCAAAAGTGGTTTTCTGCACCAACACAAGTGCGAAAAGTGTTTTTTCCACACTAATACAAGTGCAAAAGTGGTTTCCTGCACCAACACAAGTGCAAAAGTGGTTTCCTGCACCAACACAAGTGCGAAAAGTGGTTTTTCAACACTAACACCAGTGCGAAAAGTGGTTTCCTGCACCAACACAAGTGCGAAAAGTGGTTTTTCAATACTAATACAAGTGCAAAAGTGGTTTTTCAACACTATCACAAGTGCAAAAAGTGGATTTTCAACACTATCACAAGTGCAAAAAGTGGTTTTTCAACACTTACACAAGTGCGAAAAGTGGTTTTTCAACACTATCACAAGTGCAAAAAGTGGATTTTCAACACGATCACAAGTGCAAAAAGTGTTTTTTCCACACTAATACAAGTGCAAAAGTGGTTTCCTGCACCAACACAAGTGCGAAAAGTGGTTCTTCAACACTAACACAAGTGCGAAAAGTGGTTTTTCAACACTATCACAAGTGCAAAAAGTGGATTTTCAACACTATCACAAGTGCAAAAAGTGTTTTTTCCACACTAATACAAGTGCAAAAGTGGTTTCCTGCACCAACACAAATGCGAAAAGTGGTTTTTCAACACTAACACAAGTGCGAAAAGTGGTTTTTCAACACTAACACAAGTGCGAAAAGTGGTTTTTCAACACTATCACAAGTGCAAAAAGTGTTTTTTCCACACTAATACAAGTGCAAAAGTGGTTTCCTGCACCAACACAAGTGCGAAAAGTGGTTTTTCAACACTAACACAAGTGCGAAAAGTGGTTTTTCAACACTATCACAAGTGCGAAAAGTGGTTTTTCAACACTAACACAAGTGCGAAAAGTGTTTTTCAACACTAACACAAGTGCGAAAAGTGGTTTTTCAACACTATCACAAGTGCAAAAAGTGTTTTTTCCACACTAATACAAGTGCAAAAGTGGTTTTCTGCACCAACACAAGTGCGAAAAGTTGTTTTTCAACACTAACACAAGTGCAAAAAGTGTTTTTTTCCACACTAATACAAGCGCAAAAGTGGTTTCCTGCACCAACACAAGTGCGAAAAGTGGTTTTTCAACACTAACACCAGTG
The DNA here is from genome assembly GCF_964187855.1 of Myxine glutinosa. Classification (NCBI taxonomy): domain Eukaryota; kingdom Metazoa; phylum Chordata; class Myxini; order Myxiniformes; family Myxinidae; genus Myxine; species Myxine glutinosa. Next base: position 4,056 of record NW_027617923.1, on the reverse strand, counting down.
CGAAAAGTGGTTTCCTGCACCAACACAAGTGCGAAAAGTGGTTTTTCAACACTAATGCAAGTGCAAAAGTGGTTTTTCAACACTATCACAAGTGCAAAAAGTGGATTTTCAACACTATCACAAGTGCAAAAAGTGGTTTTTCAACACTTACACAAGTGCGAAAAGTGGTTTTTCAACACTATCACAAGTGCAAAAAGTGGATTTTCAACACGATCACAAGTGCAAAAAGTGTTTTTTCCACACTAATAGAAGTGCAAAAGTGGTTTCCTGCACCAACACAAGTGCGAAAAGTGGTTCTTCAACACTAACACAAGTGCGAAAAGTGGTTTTCAACACTATCACAAGTGCAAAAAGTGGATTTTCAACACTATCACAAGTGCAAAAAGTGTTTTTTCCACACTAATACAAGTGCAAAAGTGGTTTCCTGCACCAACACAAGTGCGAAAGTGGTTTTTCAACACTAACACAAGTGCGAAAAGTGGTTTTTCAACACTAACACAAGTGCGAAAAGTGGTTTTTCAACACTATCACAAGTGCAAAAAGTGTTTTTTCCACACTAATACAAGTGCAAAAGTGGTTTCCTGCACCAACACAAGTGCGAAAAGTGGTTTTTCAACACTAACACAAATGCGAAAAGTGGTTTTTCAACACTATCACAAGTGCGAAAAGTGGTTTTTCAACACTAACACAAGTGCGAAAAGTGGTTTTTCAACACTATCACAAGTGCAAAAAGTATTTTTTCCACACTAATACAAGTGCAAAAGTGGTGTTTCAACACTAACACAAGTGCGAAAAGTGGTTTTTCAACACTATCACAAGTGCAAAAAGTGGATTTTCAACACTATCACAAGTGCAAAAAGTGTTTTTTCCACACTAGTACAAGTGCAAAAGTGGTTTCCTGCACCAACACAAGTGCGAAAAGTGGTTTTTCCACACTAATACAAGTGCAAAAGTGGTTTTTCAACACTATCACAAGTGCAAAAAGTGGATTTTCAACAATATCACAAGTGCAAAAAGTGTTTTGTCCACACTAATACAAGTGCAAAAGTGGTTTCCTGCACCAACACAAGTGCGAAAAGTTGTTTTTCAACACTAACACAAGTCGAAAAGTGGTTTTTCAACACTATCACAAGTGCAAAAAGTGTTTTTTCCACACTAATACAAGTGCAAAAGTGGTTTCCTGCACCAACACAAGTGCGAAAAGTGGTTTTTCAACACTAACCCAAGTGCGAAAAGTGGTTTTTCAACACTATCACAAGTGCAAAAAGTGTTTTTCCACACTAATACAAGTGCAAAAGTGGTTTCCTGCATCAACACAAGTGCGAAAAGTTGTTTTTCAACACTAACACAAGTGCGAAAAGTGGTTTTTCAACACTATCACAAGTGCAAAAAGTGTTTTTTCCACACTAATACAAGTGCAAAAGTGGTTTCCTGCACCAACACAAGTGCGAAAAGTGGTTTTCAACACTAACACAAGTGCGAAAAGTGGTTTTTCAACACTAACACAAGTGCGAAAAGTGTTTTTTCCACACTAATACAAGTGCAAAAGTGGTTTCCTGCACCAACATAAGTGCGAAAAGTGGTTTTTCAACACTAACACAAGTGCGAAAAGTGGTTTTTCAACACTATCCCAAGTGCAAAAAGTGTTTTTTCCACACTAATACAAGTGCAAAAAGTGTTTTTTCCACACTAATACAAGTGCAAAAGTGGTTTCCTGCACCAACACAAGTGCGAAAAGTGGTTTTTCAACACTAACACAAGTGCGAAAAGTGTTTTTCAACACTAACACAAGTGCGAAAAGTGGTTTTTCAACACTATCACAAGTGCAAAAAGTGTTTTTTCCACACTAATACAAGTGCAAAAGTGGTTTCTGCACCAACACAAGTGCGAAAAGTTGTTTTTCAACACTAACACAAGTGCAAAAAGTGTTTTTTCCACACTAATACAAGTGCAAAAGTGGTTTCCTGCACCAACACAAGTGCGAAAAGTAGTTTTTCAACACTAACACCAGTGCGAAAAGTGGTTTCCTGCACCAACACAAGTGCGAAAAGTGGTTTTTCAACACTAATACAAGTGCAAAAGTGGTTTCCTGCACCAACACAAGTGCGAAAAGTGGTTTTTCAACACTAATACAAGTGCAAAAGTGGTTTTTCAACACTATCACAAGTGCAAAAAGTGGATTTTCAACACTATCACAAGTGCAAAAAGTGGTTTTTCAACACTTACACAAGTGCGAAAAGTGGTTTTTCAACACTATCACAAGTGCAAAAAGTGGATTTTCAACACGATCACAAGTGCAAAAAGTGTTTTTTCCACACTAATACAAGTGCAAAAGTGGTTTCCTGCACCAACACAAGTGCGAAAAGTGGTTTTTCAACACTAACACAAGTGCGAAAAGTGGTTTTTCAACACTAACACAAGTGCGAAAAGTGGTTTTTCAACACTATCACAAGTGCAAAAAGTGTTTTTTTCCACACTAATACAAGTGCAAAAGTGGTTTCCTGCACCAACACAAGTGCGAAAAGTGGTTTTTCAACACTAACACAAGTGCGAAAAGTGGTTTTTCAACACTATCACAAGTGCGAAAAGTGGTTTTTCAACACTAACACAAGTGCGAAAAGTGGTTTTTCAACACTATCACAAGTGCAAAAAGTGTTTTTTCCACACTAATACAAGTGCAAAAGTGGTGTTTCAACACTAACACAAGTGCGAAAAGTGGTTTTTCAACACTATCACAAGTGCAAAAAGTGGATTTTCAACACTATCACAAGTGCAAAAAGTGTTTTTTCCACACTAATACAAGTGCAAAAGTGGTTTCCTGCACCAACACAAGTGCGAAAAGTGGTTTTTCAACACTAACACAAGTGCGAAAAGTGGTTTTTCAACACTAACACAAGTGCGAAAAGTGGTTTTTCAACACTATCACAAGTGCAAAAAGTGTTTTTTCCACACTAATACAAGTGCAAAAGTGGTTTCCTGCACCAACACAAGTGCGAAAAGTGGTTTTTCAACACTAACACAAATGCGAAAAGTGGTTTTTCAACACTATCACAAGTGCGAAAAGTGGTTTTTCAACACTAACACAAGTGCGAAAAGTGGTTTTTCAACACTATCACAAGTGCAAAAAGTATTTTTTCCACACTAATACAAGTGCAAAAGTGGTGTTTCAACACTAACACAAGTGCGAAAAGTGGTTTTTCAACACTATCACAAGTGCAAAAAGTGGATTTTCAACACTATCACAAGTGCAAAAAGTGTTTTTTCCACACTAGTACAAGTGCAAAAGTGGTTTCCTGCACCAACACAAGTGCGAAAAGTGGTTTTTCCACACTAATACAAGTGCAAAAGTGGTTTTTCAACACTATCACAAGTGCAAAAAGTGGATTTTCAACACTATCACAAGTGCAAAAAGTGTTTTGTCCACACTAATACAAGTGCAAAAGTGGTTTCCTGCACCAACACAAGTGCGAAAAGTTGTTTTTCAACACTAACACAAGTCGAAAAGTGGTTTTTCAACACTATCACAAGTGCAAAAAGTGTTTTTTCCACCCTAATACAAGTGCAAAAGTGGTTTCCTGCACCAACACAAGTGCGAAAAGTGGTTTTTCAACACTAACCCAAGTGCGAAAAGTGGTTTTTCAACACTATCACAAGTGCAAAAAGTGTTTTTCCACACTAATACAAGTGCAAAAGTGGTTTCCTGCACCAACACAAGTGCGAAAAGTGGTTTTTCCACACTAATACAAGTGCAAAAGTGGTTTTTCAACACTATCACAACTGCAAAAAGTGGATTTTCAACACTATCACAAGTGCAAAAAGTGTTTTTTTCCACACTAATACAAGTGCAAAAGTGGTTTCCTGCACCAACACAAGTGCGAAAAGTGGTTTTTCAACACTATCACAAGTGCAAAAAGTGTTTTTTCCACACTAATACAAGTGCAAAAGTGGTTTCCTGCACCAACACAAGTGCTAAAAGTGGTTTTTCAACACTAACACAAGTGCGAAAAGTGGTTTTTCAACACTAACACAAGTGCGAAAAGTGTTTTTTCCACACTA